>NW_022293472.1:0-14771 GCF_002776525.5 Piliocolobus tephrosceles | reverse complement strand
CCCCACTCTCTTCTGGCTTGTAGAGTTTCTGCCGAGAGATCTGCTGTCAGTCTGATGGGCTTCCCTTTGTGGGTAACCCGACCTTTCTCTCTGGCTGCCCTTAAGATTTTTTCCTTCATTTCAACTTTGGTGAATCTGGCAATTATGTGTCTTGGAGTTGCTCTTCTGGAGGAGTATCTTTGTGGCGTTCTCTGTATTTCCTGAATTTGAATGTTGGCCTGCCCTGCTAGGTTGGGGAAGTTCTCCTGGATGATATCCTGTAGAGTGTTTTCCAATTTGGTTCCATTTTCCCCCTCACTTTCAGGCACCCCAATCAGACGTAGATTTGGTCTTTTGACATAATCCCATACTTCTTGCAGGCTTTGTTCATTTCTTTTTCTTCTTTTTTCTTTTGGTTTCTCTTCTCGCTTCATTTCATTCATTTGATCCTCAATCGCTGATACTCTTTCTTCCAGTTGATCGAGTCGGTTACTGAAGCTTGTGCATTTGTCACGTATTTCTCGTGACATGGTTTTCATCTCTGTCATTTCGTTTATGACCTTCTCTGCATTAATTAGTCTAGCTGTCAATTCTTCCACTTTTTTTTCAAGATTTTTAGTTTCTTTGCGCTGGGTACGTAATTCCTCCTTTAGCTCTGAGAGGTTTGATGGACTGAAGCCTTCTTCTCTCATCTCATCAAAATCATTCTCTGACCAGCTTTGATCCGTTGCTGGCAATGGGCTGTGCTCCTTTGCAGGAGGAGATGCGCTCTTATTTTTTGAATTTCCAGCTTTTCTGCCCTGCTTTTTCCCCATCTTTGTGGTTTTATCTGTCACTGGTCTTTGATGATGGTGACGTACTGATGGGGTTTTGATTTAGGTGTCCTTCCTGTTTGATAGGTTTCCTTCTGACTGTCAGGACCCTCAGCTATAGGTCTGTTGGAGATTGCTTGAGGTCCACTCCAGACCCTGTTTGCCTGGGTATCAGCAGCAGAGGTTGCAGAAGATAGAATATTGCTGAACAGCGAGTGCACCTGTCTGATTCTTGCTTTGGAAGCTTCCTCTCAGGGGTGTACTCCACCCTGTGAGGTGTGGGGTGTCAGACTGCCCCTAGTGGGGGATGTCTCCCAGTTAGGCTACTCAGGGGTCAGTCACTCACTTGAGCAGGCAGACTGCCCCTTCTCAGATCTCAACCTCCGTGTTGGGAGATCCCCTGCTCTCTTCAAAGCTGTCAGACAGAGTCGTTCGCGTTTCACAGGCTTCTACTCCTTTAGCTGAGCCCTGTCCCCAGAGGTGCAGTCTACAGAGACAGGCAGGTTTCCTTGAGCTGCTGTGAGCTCCACCCAGTTCCAGCTTCCCAGCGGCTTTAGTTACCTACTTAAGCCTCAGCGATGGCGGGCGCCCCTCCCCCAGCCTCGCTGCTGCCTTGCGGTTAGATTGCCGCAGACTGCTGTGTTAGCAAGGAGAGAGGCTCCGCGGGCGTGGGACCCTCCCGGCCAGGTGTGGGATACAATCTCCGGTGTGCCGGTGTTACAGCGCAGTATTGGGGTGGGAGTTACCCGATTTTCCAGGTGTTGTGTGTCTCAGTTCCCCTGGCTAGGAAAAGGGACTCCCTTCCCCCTCGCGCTTCCCAGGTGAGGCGATGCCTCACCCTGCTTCAGCTCTCGCTGGTCGGGCTGCAGCAGCTGACCAGCACCGATTGTCCGGCACTCCCGAGTGAGATGACCCCAGTACCTCAGTTGAAAATGCAGAAATCGCCGGTCTTCTGTGTCGCTCGCGCTGGGAGTTGGAGACTGAAGCTGCTCCTATTCGGCCATCTTTGAAGCAGACTTTAGAAATTGAGACTGGATATGGGGATGTAAATGCCTGAGTTGAATGGGTCAAATTTTCAGTATTAGCTCTTAATAAGCGCAACTGTTATGCATGCTCTTCTGGGCAGCCTCAGGCACAGGTAGTTTCATTTTCCCTAGGAAGGGATACCAATCTCAGAGGAATGTGTTGCATGTTGGGTCTATACCAGGACAAGGATGCATGGGAAAATGAGACTTGTGAATTTTATTATTGTTCTTTCCTGCCTTACTGAGATCAGATCCTAGAGCAATCCCCTCTTTCTCCATAGGGAATATTAACCACTCTTCTTTCCTGTCTAGGCAGGGGGCAGAGTTCAATAAGCCCATGAGAAAATTCTCAACTTGTACCCACATTCTAAATGTTACTGGTGAGTCAAACAAAGACAACTACTCAGCTCTTCGTATACCCCAAGCTAATGTCTGGTGGCATTGTGGGAAGAGGAACCTCCATGGCCTGTTACCACCCAACTGGACTAGGACTTTTGCCTTAGTTCCATTCCATTCACCTCGGCACTCTATAAAATCCCTGAGAATCAACATGGCCACTGAAGTTGGAGAGATCTAACAAATTATTTCAATCCCAACATGTATATTAACTCAATAGAAGTTCCTAAAAGAGTAACTAATAAATTTAAAAATGAAAGAACACAAAAATAAGTGTGGAAATAGAATCAATAGGAGTGAAAAGAAAAAGAGGAGGGATCTGAAGGAAATAATATATACAGAGCTCCATTTCTGAGACAAAATGACTTGAATTGGCTTAGGTCAGCAAACTACAGAAGAAACAGGATATGCTAGGCCCCTGCTTGGATAGCTGATGCCTGCTTATCAGCCTCCCCCTTCCCCTTCTTCCCCCCACTTAGTTGCCTTCACCCGAACCAAAGAAGTTTAGTCTAAGATAAAAGTTTACTAGTCTGCAAAATAGCTCATTTTGTCTGTTCTTATCAATCTGCCCAGCTACTTAGGTCATAATTCAAATACTTGAAGAGCCCCAGAGCTAACTAGGACTGCAATGCATTGTGGGCTGCAACAAAATGCAGCAAGACAACCCTAAAAACATCACATGAAACCCCTACCCTACAATCAATAGACGATGTCCGGGAAGATTGTGACCCCATAGTACTCAGCCTATAAGGAACCAGGGGAGGGACCTGCACACTAGGGGATAAATTGCTTGTTGAAACCATGCTGGGTGTGCCTGCTCATCAGACACCCAATCTTGCAAGGTCGTCATGAAAAATCTCACTTTCACTGTTCTCCGGTTCCCTAAGTCCATTCTTTGGGATTGGACAGGTGAGTTGGTCTCTCCCATTCTCTAAGTACCTGTTCCTTACTGATGATGCTCTAAGAGATGTGATTCTGAGCTGCACTCCTTTCTCTGAGCTTGAGCTCCTGGTGTGGTCAGCCCCATGCAAACTTATGGCAGAAGGCAGGGATAATGAGGCTACAAGAAAAACTCTAGTCACCATCCCCCAAGACAAGGATCAGGGCCCTGAAAACACTCAGAAAATTACTCTTCCCCTCCTCAATGGACCATGTTTTTCTGATGGACTACTTTTGAACCTTTAAGACCCAGCTTTAAGCATCATACCACTTGTGAAGTCTTCTCTGACTCCCCAGAGAAAAACTGATTACATCTTCCTTTAGACCATCTCTATGCTTGTTATAAATGCCTCTATTATAGCACTAATAATTCTGAATTAGCTTTTCATTTCTGAAATGAACAAATGGCTATAAATAAGGTAAAGGATGTGTTGGAAACAGTAGAAGATAAAAGTTGGAGTCAAATCTTGGAGGGTCTTAAACACTTAGCAGAGAGGCCTGAACTGAATGAGGGCACAATTGGGGGTCAACGATTACTTTTGTGCAAAGGACATAGCAAAACAAGTGTTCATTATCGTGGGAGTAAAGGCATAGAGGTGGGAATTATCCTGAATTTCATGAGAATGCCTATATGTTGAAGAGATGGAGGAACTAGTGAGAACCCAGGCATGACCCTGTGGGACCCAGACTGAACTGCCAGCCAATTTCATGATGCAAAGATTTCTTTCTTTTATGACAAATGGATCCAAGTAAAGTCCTGAAGAACATAACAAGAGGCTACTAAAGGGTCTCTGGGCAGCTTCATATACGAGCATGAAGACTGGGCTGGGTAAGAGAAGAAGGGATAGGGATAAGGACTACTCCCAGATGGCATTGGGACCTGTAGCCCATTTTGCTTTGGACCATTTAGGGTGTAAGAGAAAATGAGAACAGCTAAGTCCAAGTCCCAATCCACACTGTGCTGTGGTCTACCTAAGGAGTCAGCTCAGGAACGGCCCTTACACACACACAGGTCACTGGCAGCCCTTAGTGTTTCCACACAGCAGGGGAAAACCAACCTTCCCAGCAGTCTGTGCAAAGGCCAAGCAGCTTAGAGGGCCCTGGAGAGACGATTCAGAAGGTATAAAAGGGCATAGGGTGTGGTTGAGCACAATGACCAGCAAATATTTTAGACTCCTGCTTCAAAGTGGGCTTGACTTGTACTGACAAACAAGGAAGAAAAAGCCCCAGCTTGGTTTTGGCCTGACTTCAGAGGGGGACAAAAATTGCCCACAAACAGCCAGTCATGAAAAAATATTTGCTCCCTCTGGAAAATCATGGCCTTTAGCACATTCCTCAGAATTACGTCAACCAGGGAACAGTGCCAAAAATGTGACTTTCATGTTTCTGCAGCAACAGACGATTTCCTCTCTCCACTTGGCTTTTTTTCTTATATGTATAAATAAAGGAGCCAGTCAATCGCTCAAAAAATATGAACATCTTAAGCATTTCCAGGCTTTGCAAGTAGTAATTATTAATAGAAGCAAGTGACCATGCCTGTTAGAAATGTTATTTCACATATTCCTTTTCTGGTTTCTTAAAGGAGATTTATATATGTGGCCAGGCTGAACTAAAATAATAAGAGTTGACACAATGACCATATGAAAATGGATTTTTCCTCACTTGATTTATGTCACCAACCTTGCATATAAATGTTCCATTTTGTCTGCCCAAAGATTCTTAAGCCTGGGGACAGAGGACTGGAAGTCACTCAGCCCATGCAGTCTGAGAAGAGAATCCACTAGGAAAAAAAAAAAAGATAATGGAAACATCAGAGAAGCTCAGCTGTGTAACTGGACCACTGTTGTTTGGACTTAGCCAGGGGTCATTGTAAAATCCAACGATGGGTGAAAAGCAATATTCATTGTTCAGTTCTTGCCTTCAACTTCTATCCCTTCATACTTAATTCTTATCTAATCTGCCTTTCTTCCTGATCAATATCATTTCTCATAACTATGGAAGTGAAATGTCTTACTCCTTGACTACCTTGACTGCTCTCTTTCCTTTCTCTCCACCAACTGCCCCATCAGCATTCCCAATATGACAAAGGTGTAGGGACTTTGCCCAGCTACATAGCTTAGCTCTAGTTGCACTATATCCAAAAGCCTTTCAGTCTGAGTTATAGCTGGAACTATAAAGGGAACTAGGGCCCAAAAATGTTTCCATCTGTTCTGGTGAAGAATTCTTTCTGATTAACCTATAACTGAATGGGATACTTACTTGTCCATACTTGTCCACAGCAGGATTATGTGAATATCCTGCTCTACTACTAAAAGGATTTTGCCCTCTAACTGCTAGTTATCTAGCTATCTAACTGAGGCAGGGCTGCCCCCTTCCAGGAGGTGTAAATAGAGAATCCAAAATAGACGTCTCTGTGGTATAACACTGGAGTGAATTATTACTTAGAAATGTATGCTACAGTCAGGTGCCAAACAGCCAAGGAATGCCAGCTAAGTTTGCATCAAGAATTGATACTAAGCAAAAAGCAATTCAAATTAAGCTGAAGCCAGTTCTTTACCTTCCCAGACTTCAGGAGACAACTAAAAAGACCAGTTTTCTACAGCACTTTCATAAGGATGTTGTTAGTCATATTGAAGAAGTATAAGGTGATTTTTCCAAAATCTTATGAGACTCCAAAGAAATTTTTGAAGTCCTTAGGGCTTACTAGCATATGAAGCTCAAATATGTATTGACTTTGTTGGGAGCCCATCACAATAATCTAGGGGGATATAGTCTGTACCAAAACCATAACAATGGCCTGATCAAATTTGCATTTTACAAATTTAGCTGAGTATTTGAGTTGCCATGAGTGTGCTGAGCCTAGTCAGTCCCTTAGAATAAAATGTCAATTCTTTCTAAATTGAACTGTAGTTCTTAAAAAACTACATTTCGGACTACCTATTCTTCACAACTTGATGTCAGAGACCCTGAATTGAAATGAAGTATCTACACAGCTGTCTGGCAAAGGAGGGAGGAAAATCAAGAATTTGGCCTAGCACAAGAAGTATTGTGTGCAACCATTCCTGACAGTGATACTTTCTTCAAGGTATTTGGCGGGGGTTGTCAGCCAGACAAACTTAAAGAGGAGGTGTCTGCAAGTAAAGAGCAGGAGGGGTGGCCCTGGGGAAATAAGAAAGTTTGAGGATAACAAAGAAGAGATTTGGAAGTGAAGAATACACTCAAAAGGCAAAGTAGGGGGGAAGTGGGGAACGGGGTACTATACATTGAAAAATTAAAGGATCCAAAAAGGCAGTACTCAATAAAATTATAGGGCATTTTAATTTCTTACCCACCAGACAGACATAGCTAGTCTCTGCTGTGGTTTTCGTAAATCTCTGAATAGCATTTGTTGAGGTGAAAAATAGCTCCATTGAATCTAGAAATATTTGATAATGGGTATTTATTTACCACATAAATCTTAACGGAAAAAATATCCTGTTTCAACCATGTAATTGCTGCCTAATTGTCTTGTCTTTTGTTACCAAGAAAACAGAATACAAATTGTTTGTTTTTAAATTTCTATGGTGTTCTAACAATATTTGCATTACCCACAAATAAATATTTGGATAAAGACACACACAAAAAAAAAGAATAAATAAAGGAAGATATTTCAGTGATTAAGTACCTAAGTTTCATAGTCAAACAAGTAAGTTTTCTTTTATTGCACAGTGTAAGGTGTAGCACACTAAGCTGAGGTATACACCAGTTTTCTGATTTGTAAAATGGAAACAATAATAGTACTGCCATTATATGAGAGAAAAATGGTTTTGTACAACCTCAGGATTCAGTGCCCTGAGTCACAGCCACTCCAGCTACAGTTGTGTCAAAAAGGGGCCAAGGTACAGCTCAGGTCATTGCTTCAGAACACGCAAGCCCCAAGCCTTGTCAGCCGCCATGTGGTGTTGGGTCTGCAGGAGCATAGAAGACAAGAGTTGAGTTTTTGGGGACTCTGCCTAGATTTCAGAGGACGTATGGAAATACCCAGATGTCCAGCCAGAAGTCTGCTGCAAGGGGAGTACCCTCATGAAGAATCTCTGCTAGGGTAGTGTGGAAGAGAAATGTAGGGTTGGAGCCCCCACAAAGAGTCCCTACTAGGTCATTGCCTGGTGGAGCTGTGAGAAGAGGGCCAGAAAAATAGATCCACTGACAGCTTTCACCATGCGCCTGGAAAAGCTGCAGGTACTCAACACCAGCCCATGAAAGCAGCCACAGGGTATAGCAGGAGTTATACCCTGCAGAGCCACAGAAACAGAGCTGCCCTGTCTTAGATAAGACTTTGAACTTGAACGTTAGAGTTAATGCTGGAATTTGTTAAGACTTTGGAGACTGTTAGGAAGGCATGATTGATTTTGAAATGTGAAAAGGACATGAGATTTGAGAGTGGCTAGGGGCAGAATGACATGGTTTGGCTCTGTGTCCCCACCCAAAGCTCATCTCGAATTGTAATCCCCGTGTGTCAAGAAAGGAACCTGCTGGGATGTGATTAGATCATGGGGATGATTTCCCCTATGCTGTTCTTACGATAGTGAGTTTTCACAAGATCTGAGGATGTAAAATTGGCGCTTTTCCCTTCATTCTCTCTCTCTCCTGCCACAACGTAAGGATGCCTTGCTTCCTCTTTTTCTTCTGCCCTAATTGTAAGATTTCTGAGGCCTTCCTAGCCATGTAGAACTGTGAGTCAAGCCTCTTGTTTATAAATTACCAGTATCAGTTTGTATCTTTATAGCAGTGTGAAAGTGGACTAATATAAGTACTAATGTATTAAATTTGTTCTAAGGATATATATATATATTTATAGCATCTATAACTCAACATAGTTTTTGGCACATGGTAATCACCCAATGAATAGTAACTAATATTATTATCATTTAAATGACTATCTCTTTATTAGGTCACAAAATATACAAGGCTTAAATGCACATGTAGAACATTACAGAGACCATATGTCATAAATCTATGTTCACAGTGCCTGTATCTGATTTAGGATACCCTCTTAAAAGTCCACAGATAACACTGTTAGCCCCGAAAGGACCCACTTTGTAAAGTTTGTAGTACTAAAAAGTTGGTTGAGCAAGTAAAAAGCAGTGATTATACTTCATGCCTGGTAGAAATTACAGAGCAGGACTGCCGTGTTCTTTATTATGAAAATTAGAGGTGCCTAGGTAAAAGAAGTAGAATAATGAAAGAAATCATGGCATGGGCTGAATGCAGGGAAACCCCAAAGGACTTTTTAATGGTCTATCTGAAGTCCTCAAGTTTTTTTCTAGCTTGAGATCTACTGTAATCTGAGCTTTCTCTCCTGCATAACCAATTTATTTCTCTCTAGTTGTTCATTCCCACCATCACACAAACAAGAAAAAAAATGAACCCTCTCATGACCCAGCACACTTTCTGTTATGCCCAAATTTTCTGCTCATTATGACAGAAAAACTTCTTCAAAGGATCGTCTAAAGTCACTGTCTCCTACTTTCTTACCTCTGTTTCTAAACTTAATCCACTACAACTGGGTTTATGTTTCTAAAATTCTACTAAAATTACTCTTGTCAAAATTACTAATGGTGTCCATAGTACTACTGGGTAGAAACCTCTCTGTCTTCTATCTGGTTAATCTCTATTCTTTTTCCCAAAGTATTTTGTTCTTATCTTCTTGGCACCATGTCCACCTGGTCTTCTCCTAATTCACTTGCATCTCCTTTTCATTTTTCTTTACTAGTTTCTCTTTCTTTGCTCCATGTCTAAATGGTGGTATGTCCTCAGGTATGGTCCCATGATACTTCTCTTTTTTATTCACATTCTCTTCCCAGAAAATCTTATCCAATCCTATGGCTTTATACAGACCATCTATATAAGGATGAGTTGTATCTTTTAACTACATTTCTAAATCCAGATTGGTATATCCAACTATTTAATTGACCTCACCACTTGCACCTTGAATAACCATCTCAAACTCAATGTTTCCAGCACAGAACTCTTGTTCCCACCACCAAATACACAAAACTTGCCCCTTCTCAAGTTTAACCCATCTCAGGAAATAAGGCAAAAAACGAGTCATCCTTGATTCTTCACTTTTCATACAGGTTACATCTGATTTATAAGATTTTACTATAAATTAATCCTTGAAGACGTATCCCAAATCCATCTACTTCCCTCTACATCCACTGCTAACACTTTACAAAGATTATTTCTCTTACCTAGATTACCACAACAGCCTTCTCATATGTCTCCCTGCATATATCCTTGCCCCACTATTCTCCAAGAGCAGAGTCATTCTTTTAAAATATAACTTGGATCATTTAATGTTTTTATTTAAAGATGTCCAATAGCTTAATACTATTCTCAGAATAACATTAAACATTTTAATCCAATTAAATAGACACTATATGATCTGTCCCTACCCATTTCATCTCATGCCACTCTCTCTTTATCACTATGCTTCTGCCACACTGGCCTTTCTTCCATGTGACACTCCCTCTAGTTGCTCCCTCTGTCTGTAAATGTACCTCCACTAGATTTCACTTAGCTGAGCTCTTCTTGTCATTTGGATCTCAGCTTAATGTCACCCAGTTACTCTATATCATATTGCCTTGTTTTCTTTAAACTTAACATTGATCATTAACATTTTTCTTTGTTTATTATCAGTGTGCTCCCATAACAAAATAGAATTTGCTCTATGCAAGAATAAGGACTGTGTAAATCTTGTTCAACATTGTATTCCCTACCACTAGAACAGTGTCTAGCACCTAGTAAGGGCCATAAAGGCATAATTTTGATATATTTATTATTATATCTCCATGGCCTAGAATGGCATCTGACATATGTAAGTATTCAATAACTATTTCTTTGGAAAATAAATACATAGTAGGAATGGAATAAATATTTGTTGAATAGATCCCTATCTACCTAGGTTACATTCCCATTCAGATCAATTATTTGTCTTGGGAACAAGAATGCACAAAGTACAAGCATTAAAAATGTTCATAAGGTCCAAAAAGAAAGTAATCCACTGGACTTCATTCATTCTTTGCTTTTATTATTAGTCCTCTGCTGGTTAGAAACACAGTTGTGTTATCTTTCTAGTAATGCTAGAACCAAGCCTTATCATTCAGCTATTACCAGCTGAGGTATACACAACATCCTCACCCCATTCCCAAACACTATCATTGACCATTTCAAAAGAATAAGTTTATGTTTTTCCTGGAAGTATTAATACTTACAGAATGTGCCCAGTGCTAAAGAGAATACCACTGCCCATCATCATGCTTATAAATATGCCATTTTTCACTTCTGGGTAAAGATGAAGGAGTAAATACATTTACCTTCATCTCCTTCCGAAAATCCACTTGAAAAATAGAATGATACTTTTTTCATAAGACAGGAGATTTTGAGAGCATTATATGGTGAATTTGACTCATACATAAAGAAAGATCTTAGGTATTGATATTGGGTATTTCTTAAGGAAAAGCTCAAGTTAGATTATTCTATGATGAAGCCCACAGATTTCAAGCCTCAACAAACTGCACAAATAATCTTTCCACAAAAACAATCTGTAAACTCAAAGATAGGTCATTTGAAATTATGCAATAAGAAGAGGAATGAAAAAGAAAGAAGGAGGTCTACAGGAATGATGGGCATCATCAAGATAACTAATTTTTAAATTATAGGAGTGATAGACAGAAAAGATAGGGAAAGAAGCAAAAGCCCATTTAAAGAAATAATAGCTAAAAACTTCCCAAATCTGAGAAGAGACATCAAGGTACATACATGAATCTGAAAGAGTACAAATAGGTGCAACCCAAAGAGGACTTTGTTGAGACACATTATTATCAAATTATAATAAAAGAAACACATTATTTTGCTTTGTTTTTGTCTTTCCAAGTTTTAGCTTAGGTTGAAGGGGTACACGTGCAGGTATTGTTGCATGGGTAAACTGCATGTCATGTGGGTTTGGTGTACAGATTATTCTATCATCTAGGTAATGAGCATAGTACCTGATAGGCAGTATTTTGATCCTCACCCTCCTTCCACCCTCCATCCCTAAGTAGGTACTGGTGTCTATTGTTTCCTTTCTTGTGTTCATGTGTACTCAATGTTATGCTCCCAATGTCTCACTCTTACAAGTAAGAACATGCAGTATTTGGTTTTTCATTCCTACATTAATTCACTTTGAATAATGACCTCCAGCTGCATCCATGTTCTTGCAAATGACATTATTTCATTCTTTTTATAGTTGCATAATATTCTGTGGTGTAAATGTTTCACATTTTCTTTATTAAGTCTACTATTAATGGGAATCTGGGTTGATTCCGTGTCTTTCTTATTGTTAATAGTGCTTCAGTGAACATATGTGTTCATGTGTCTTTATGATAAAATGATTTATATTCCTTAGAGTACATAACCAGTAATGGGATTGCTGAGTCAAATGGTAACTTCTTTTAGAAATTGTCAAACTGTTTTCCACTAACTTACATTCCAAGCAGCAGTGCATATGCATTCAAAGGGAACATTTTGAAAGGAGCAAGAGAAAAGACACTAGTCACATACAAGAAAATCCCTGAAAGACTATTAGAAATTTCTCAGCAGAAACACTACAGACCAGGAGAGAGTAGAACAATATGTTAAAAGTGCTGAAAGAAAAAACCTTGGAAACCAAGAATACATAACCTGTTAAATCTGCCCTTCAAAATGAAGGAGACATAAAGACTTTCCCAGACAAACAAAACCTGAGGGAGTTAATCACCAGTAGAACTGCCTTACATAATACTGCTAAAAGTGGAATGTCTCTGTTTGGATAATAAGAGCCTTTTTGTACCTCATTAGGGATATTCATAGATAGAGGTGTTCCATGCATGCAAAATTGCTTTTATGGGAGGACTGATGTGGGTGCACAGTTGTGGCCAGAGAACCTTGTTAAGTGGGAACATAAGCTACAAACGTTTTGGCAAAATATGCATGTTTATGAACAAACAACTATTTATATTGTTACAATAAATTAGACTGTGTTGAAAAAAAAAAGAGTTATTCAAGCTGAATTGAAAGAACACCAACTAGTTATATAAAAACATATGAGAGTATGAAACACACTGGTAAAAGTAAGTATAAACTCAAATTCAGAATTCCCTATACTTAGTGGTGGTATGAAAATCACTATCAATGTTAGTACATAGGTTAAAAGACAAAAATATTAAAAATGATTATATTTACAATAACATAACAGTGGATGCATAATATGGAAAATGTAAACTCCTGATGTAACATTGTTACTGATGTTATATGTTATGTTATTTATGGTATCAATAACATAAAATGTGAAGGGAGACATAAAAGTATTGAGTTTTTGTATATGATAAAAATTAAGCTGCTAAAATCCTAAGCAGGCCATCAAAAAGCAAAAAAAAATAGTTGTTATCAGCTTAAAATAGATTGTTACAGCTATAAGATTTTATGTAAACCTCATGGTAACCAATATTCATATACCTGTAGTGGATACATAAAAGATAAATAAGTCAATGTATAGCACCACAAAAAAAGGTATCAAATAGCAAAGGAAGACAGCAAGAGATGGGAAAAACTATAAAACAACAAAATAGCAATAGTAAGTCTTTACCTATCAATAAGCACTTCAAATGTCTGTAAATTAAGTTCTCCAATATAAAGATATATAGTGACTTGAAAGATATTTAAAAGCAAAAAACAAGACCCAACTGTATGCTGACTACAAGAGACTTGCTTCACTTGTAAGAATACAAATAGGCTGAAATTTAAGAGATGGAAGAGGATATGCTATGCAAATGGTAATCAAAAGAGAGGAGAGATAGTTATACCTCCATCAGAGGTATAATTTTGTCTTAAGTCTATTTAGTCTTAAGTCTAAATAGACTTAAGACAAAAATTAACAGAAGAGAAAAATATGCACCTAACATCAGATCACTGAAATATATTAAGCAAACATTAATAGATCTGAAGGGGGAGCTGGACTGCAGTACAATAATAGTAGAAGGCTTCAATACTTCACTTTTAGCAATGAACAGATCTTCAAGAAAGAAATCAATGAGGAAACAGTAAAATTGAACACTGTAGACAAAATACACCCAAGATATAGAAAATATTCCATCCAAAAACAATAGAAGACATATTCTTTGCAGCACACACAGAACATTCTCAGTATTGATTATATGTTAGGCCACAAAACAAGTCTTAAAAAATCTAAGGAGAGTGAAATTATATCAATTACCTTTTATGACTACAATCATATAAAACTAAAAATTGATGAGAAGCAAAAAAATCACAAAAATGTAAAATTTCCACGTGTTCCTGAATAACCAATGAGTCAAATAAGTCAAAAGGAGAATTAAAAAATATCCTGAGACAAACAAAAATAGAAACATACCAAACCAAAACTTATGGGATGTACCATAAGCAGTTATAAGAGGAAAGTTTATAGAAATACATGCTGACATTAAGAAAAATGAAGAATTCAAAAATATCTTACTCCACAAGGAGGTAAAAAAGAGAAGAAACTAGGCCCAAACATAACAAAACGAAGAAAATAACAAAGATCAGAGCAGAAGTAAGTTCAAATAATAACTAAAGAAATAATAGAAAAGATCAATGAACTAAGAGTTGGTTTTTGGAAAACATAAAATTAGCAAACTTTAGATAGAGTAAAAAAGAGATAAGACTCAACATAAAATTAGCAAACTTTATCTAGAATAAAAGAAGTGATAAGACTCAAATAAAGAAAATGAAAAATGAAGAGGAGATATGACGATTAATACCACAAAAATAAAAAGAAACATTAGAGACTAGTATGAATAATTATATGCCAATATGTCAAAGAACCTAGAAGAAATGGATAAATTACCAGAAACAGAAAATTCACCAAGACTGAATTATGAAGAAGTAAATAAACTGAAATAAGAAATGACAAGTAAGAAATTTAAAACAGTACTCAAAAATCTCCCAATAAAGTAAACCCAAGGCAAAATCACTTCAATGGTTAATTTCCCAAACATTTAAGGAATACCTAATACCAATTTCTCAAACTCTTCCAAATAAATTGAAGAGGAGGAAACACCTCTAAACTCATCTTACAAGGCCAATATTACCTAGATACCAAAGACAGAAAATAACACTATGGAAAAATTGGCAAGACAATATCCCTGACAAAGATAAACATAAAAGTTCTTTAAAAAATACCAAATGACATTCAGCACTATATTAAAAGGATTATACAATATACTCAAGTATGATTTGTTCCTGGGATTCAAGATGACTTGACAGATTCAAATTTATAAACGTGGCACACCATATTAAAATAATAAGGATAGAGGCACGCCCAAGAGAGCCAAATAGGAACATGTCCAGCCGCCAGCTCTCAGCCTGAGTGACACAGAAGATGGGTCATTTCTGCATTTCAATCAGATGACCTCTTCAAGGAGAACTACAAACCACTATCTAATGAAATAAAGCAGGACACAAACAAATGGAAGAACATTCCACGCTCATGGATAGGAAGAATCAATATCCTGGAAATAGCCATACTGCCCAAGGTAATTTATAGATTCAATGCCATCCCCATCAA
>NW_022293471.1:0-1057 GCF_002776525.5 Piliocolobus tephrosceles | reverse complement strand
TGTAAGTCTCTAAGGACTTGCTTTATGAATCTGGGTGCTCCTGTATTGGGTGCATATATATTTAGGCTAGTTAGGTCTTCCTGTTGAATTGATCCCTTTACCATTATGTAATGGCCTTCTTTGTCTCTTTTGATCTTTGATGGTTTACAGTCTGTTTTATCAGAGACTAGGATTGCAACCCCTGCTTTTTTTTTCTCCATTTGCTTTGTAGATCTTCCTCCATCCCTTTATTTTGAGCCTATGTATGTCTCTGCATGTGAGATGGGTCTCCTGAAGACAGCAGACTGATGGGTCTTGACTCTTTATCCAGTTTGCCAGTCTGTGTCTTTTAATTGGAGCATATAGTCCATGTACATTTAAGGTTAATATTGTTATGTGTGAACTCGATCCTCCCATTATGATATTAACTGGTTATTTTGCTCATTAGTTGATGCAGTTTCTTCCTAGCCTCGATGGTCTTTACATTTTGGCATGTTTTTGCAATGGCTGGTACTGGTTGTTCCTTTCCATGTTTAGGGCTTCCTTCAGGATCTCTTGTAAGGCAGGCCTGGTGGTGACAAAATCTCTAAGCATTTGCTTATCTGTAAAGAATTTTATTTCTCCTTCACTTATGAAACTTAGTTTGGCTGGATATGAAATTCTGGGTTGAAAATTCTTTTCTTTCAGAACGTTGAATATTGGTCCCCACTCTCTTTTTGCTTGTAGAGTTTCTGCCAGGAGATCTGCTGTCAGTCTGATGGGCTTCCCTTTGTGGGTAACCCGACCTTTCTCTCTTGCTGCCCTTAAGATTTTTTCCTTGATTTCAACTTTGGTGAATCTGGCAATTATGTGTCTTGGAATTGCTCTTCTGGAGGAGTATCTTTGTGGCGTTCTCTGTATTTCCTGAATTTGAATGTTGGCCTGCCTAGCTAGGTTGGGGAAGTTCTCCTGGATGATATCCTGAAGAGTGTTTTCCAATTTGATTCCATTTTCCCCCTCACTTTCAGGCACCCCAATCAGACGTAGATTTGGTCTTTTTACATAATCCCATACTTCTTGCAGGCTTTGTTCATTTATT
>NW_022293470.1:0-1428 GCF_002776525.5 Piliocolobus tephrosceles | reverse complement strand
GGTAAAAATATGAGTGACTACTTCAGACTACAGAACTCTCTCCAGAAGAGTTTTGTTGCTATAGTTATTTTTTCAGTTGTATTTCCTTTACATGCTTATGTATGTGTTTTGGGAGCTAACATCGTGTTAAGAATCGTTCTGTATAATCAGAATACATATTAACCATCATGTTGATACTACAGAATAGTTATCTGGACATGATATTCATCTGTAAAAGCTCAGAGAAACAAAAGCGTGGGGGGTGGGAGAAAGAAAAACCTTAGTATTACACATGGATGTGCTGAGCTCATTTTGAGTTTCCCCACACAGTAAAGAAATATTGGTTTTATTATTTACTTAATTAATTTTATTGAGACAGGATCTTGCTCTGTTGCCCCAGGATGGAGTGGGTGGTGCAATCACTGCTCGCTGCAATCTCTGCCTCCCGGGCTCAAGCCATCCTCCCACCTCAGCCTCCTGAGTAGCTGGGATGGCAGGCGTATGCCACCAGGCCAAGCTAATTTTTGTACTTTTGATAGAGACAGGGTTTCACTATGTTGCTCATGTTGGTCTCGAACTCCCCGGCTAAAGCGATCCACCCCACTCAGACTCACAAAGTATTAGGATTATGGGTCTGAGCCACCTTGCCCAGCCCAATATTGTTTGCTAAAATTTTGTATTTATTTACCTATCTTTTAATTTTGCTTTTCTGTTTTAATTTTTAAATTTCTATTTTTTTCAATATTGTGTTTTAAAAGTTTACTTACCTGACGCCTTCAGCCTAATGTTTGCCGTATCTCCCCAAGTGTTCTGTGAGTGCTAATATAGTGGAATGTTCATAGATTTTTTTTTGTGGGGATTGCAAGGTTTGGAGGAAACTAGGTTCAAAATGTCTTGTATCAAAGGACTTCCTGGAGCCTTATTGCCATTTTCTATTTTTCCCAAATTCATTTACTAGTGCTCCTGACAGCATCTCAGAGGATGGTGCCCTCTGTCTTATTCTCTGGGAAATGCTACTCTGTT
Organism: Piliocolobus tephrosceles; assembly: GCF_002776525.5. Lineage (NCBI taxonomy): Eukaryota > Metazoa > Chordata > Mammalia > Primates > Cercopithecidae > Piliocolobus > Piliocolobus tephrosceles. The sequence goes on along the minus strand of NW_022293470.1, from coordinate 426 downwards.
GGAAATCCGGAGTTCTGAGTGATTCCCATGTGTTTTCTGCTGCAGAGCAGGACATGCTGAAGTGATTCCTTCATGAGCAGATGTTAGAGGTCTCCTTTTGACAGCTCGTTACAAAGTTGATCACAAATATACTATTACAGTGAGTGGAAGTCCCAGGTTGGGTGTGAAGCAGAGTTGTTTAGAATTGTGTACCGTTTTATTTTGTTACCTTTAAAGCTTCTCTAGGCTGTTTTGGTTTTGGCAGTAAAATTGCTATAAAAAGTACTTCTCTTGGCATAAAACCACATGGTCAGTTTTGGAAGTTCAGTGTTAGGTAACCCAGCCAAAGACTTAGCTATGCAAAATAAACACAAGACTGAAAAAGAGTAAATACTTAACCTTTGTGTCTCTTACTCACTACACCAGCCTTTTACTAGCCTCCAAGCC
>NW_022293469.1:0-6677 GCF_002776525.5 Piliocolobus tephrosceles | reverse complement strand
GCAGCACTATTCACAATAGCAAAGACTTGGAATCAACCCAAATGTCCATCAGTGACAGACTGGATTAAGAAAATGTGGCACATATACACCATGGAATACTATGCAGCCATAAAAAAGGATGAGTTTGCGTCCTTTGTAGGGACATGGATGCAGCTGGAAACCATCATTCTTAGCAAACTATCACAAGAAGAGAAAACCAAACACTGCATGTTCTCACTCATAGGTGGGAAGTGAACAATGAGATCACTTGGACTCGGGAAGGGGAACATCACACACTGGGGCCTATCATGGGGACGGGGGAGGGGGAAGGGATTGCATTGGGGAGTTGTACCTGATATAAATGACGAATTGATGGGTGCTGACGAGTTGATGGGTGCAGCACACCAACATGACACAAGTATACATAGGTAGCAAACCTGCACGTAATGCACATGTACCCTAGAACTTAAAGTATAATAATAATAATAAAAAAATATTGTTGTAGAGATGGGGCAAATATTTTATTAGTTTTATTTCCTAATATTTTGCTTAGTTTTATGCACTTGTAAATAGCAACATTCTCTCTATAACATTTCAGTTTATCACATTTAAAAATATCATTTTCTAGCTGTTAATGAATCATAGATATAGAATTAATTTCTATGTGCTGACCTTGTATCCAGGGACCTTCCAAAATTCGCAGAGCAGTTATAACTTTTTAATATTTTCTCTATTCACAGTTGTGGCAGATTTATATCCTTCTATCTAAGTATTAAACATTTTCTTTTTTCATGTCTTATAATACTGGTTAAGATCTCCAATGTGTAATCTAGGAAAGTCAATCTCACAGGAACAGAGTAGAGAGGTGGTTGCCAGAGGCTGAAGGGGAGAGAAAGGGATAAGGAAAAGGGAAATGCCAATTAAGAGATACAAACTTTTAGTTAGACTTGAGGAATAAGCTTAGGGATCTAGATCTATTGCACTGATATTTAATCAAGCAAATAACATATCCATCACCTCACCAACTTTTGTATGGTGAGAATGTTGAAAATATATACTTTTAGCAATTTTGAAATACACAATACATTATTAACTGTGGTCAAATTCAAACAACTCAGATAAACCCTGGGACATACTACGTGAGATGACCATCCCCAAGACACATAGTCATCAGATTCTCAAAGGTCAATTCAAAAGAAAAAATCTTAAAGGCAGCTAGAGAGGAGCAGGTCCCTAACTAAAGGAACCCCATCAGGCTAACAGCAGATCCTTCAGAAAGAAATCTTACAAGCTAGAAGAGATTGGGGGCCTATTTTCAATATTCTTTTAAAAAGTCAATTTCAATCAAAAGTTGCATATCCCATCAAATTAAATTTCATAAGTGAAGGAGAAATGAAATCCTTTTCAGACAAGCAAATGCTAAGGGAATTCATTACCATTAGACCTGCCTTACTAGAGTTCCTCAAGGCAGTGCCAAACTTGGAAATGAAAGAACAATAACTGCACCAAAAAACACACTTAAGCACATACCCCATTGACACTATAGAGCAACTATACAATCAAGTCTACATAGCAACCAGCTAACAGCATGATGACAGGATCACATCCGCACATATCAATATTGACCTTGAATATGTGAAGAGGCTAAATACCCCACTTTTAAAAGGCATGAAGTGGCAAGTTGAATAAAAAAGCAAGAACCAACTCTCTACTGTCTTCAAAAGACCCATCTCACAATTAATGATACCCACAGGCTCAAAGTAAAGGGATGAATAAAGATCTATCAGGCAAATGGAAAACAACAAGGAGCAGGGGTAGCTATTCCTGTATACGACAATCAAACAGATTTTAAGCAATGTTGAAAAATGACAAATAAGGGCATTACATAATAATGAAGGAGTCAATCCAACAAGAAGCCATAACTCTCCTAAATATATACCTACCCAACATTGGAGCACCGAGATTCATAACACTGGTTCTTAGAGACCCATTAAGAGACTTAGGCAACCACATAATAATACTGGAGAACTTCAACACTGCACTGACAGCATCAGACAGATCATTGCAGTAGCAAATGAACTTAGATGTTCTGGGTTTAACCTTGATACTTGACCAATTAGACATAATAAATATCTACACAACACTCCATCTACAAACAACAGAATATAAATTTTTATCACCTATGCAAGGCATATAAGATGCCTTATAATGCATATAAGATGACCCACATGCTTGACCATAAAGCAAGTCTCAACAAATTCAAAAAAATCAAAATTATAACAACCAGACTCTTGGACTACATTGTGATATAAATAGAAATCAATACCAAGAAGATATATTAAAACTGAACAATTGCATGGAATTTAGAAAATCTGCTTCTGAATGACTTTTGAGTAAACAAAAAATTAAGGCAGAAATAAAAAAACATTCTTTAAAGCTAATGAAAATGAAGACAATATACCAGAATCTTAAGGACACAGCTAAAGCAGTGTTAAGAGAAGTTTTATTTCTTCTGGGTATGATGGCTCACACCTGTAATTCTTTGGGAGGCCAAGGCAGGTACAGATTGCCCAAACTCAGGAGTTTAACACCAGCTTGGGCAGCACAGTGAAACCCTGTCTCCACTAAAATACAAAAAATTACCAGAGTGTGGTGGCATATGCCTATAGTCCCAGCTACTCAGGAGACCGAGGCAGGAGAAGTGCTTATACCTGAGAGGCAGAGGTTTCAGTGAGCTGAGATTGTGCCACTACACTCCAATCTGGGTGACAGAGTGACACTCCATTTCCAAAAAAACAAAAAAACAACAACAAAAAAAAAAGAGAGAAGTTTTTAGTACTAAATGCTTACATCAAGAACATATACAGATCTCATATTAACGATCTAATGGCATACCTAGAGGAACTATAAAAACAAGAGCAAACCAACCCAAAGTTAGCAGAAGAATAGAAATAACCAAAATCAGAGTTGAATAGAATAAAATTCAGATGCAAAAATCCATACAAAACATCAAAAAGTTGGTCATTCTCAAGATTAAACAAGATCGATAGATCACTAGCTAGATTAATAAAGGAAAAAAGAGAAGATTCAAATAAACACAATCAGAAACAACAAAGGTGACATTACAACCAACACCACAGAAATACAAAAATTCCTGAGAAACTATTACGAACACCTCTATGCATACAAACTAGACAACCTAGAAGAAACGGACAAATTTGTGGAAACACACAGTCTCCTAATATTGAACCAGGAAGAAATTAAAATCTTGAGCAGACTAATAATGAGTTCTTAAATTGAATCCGTAATAAAAACCTATCAACTAAAAAAAGCTGTGGACCAAATGGATTCAAAGCCAAATTCTACCAGATGTAAAATGAAGAGCTAATACCAATCCTACTGAAATTATTCAAAAATATCAAGGATGAGGGATTCCCTCCCTCATAACTCCTTCTACAAAGCCAGCATCATTCTGATTCCAAAACTTGGCAGAGACAAAAAAGAAAGAAAGGAAGAAAGAAAGAAGGAAGGAAGGAAGGAAGGAAGGAAGGAAGGAAGGAAGGAAGGAAGGAAGGAAGGAAGGAAAGAAAGAAAGAAAGAAAGAAAGAAAGAAAGAAAGAAAGAAAGAAAAATTCAGTCCAATATCTCTGATGAACATAGACATAAAAATGCTCAAAAAAATGCAATAATACAAACCAAATACAAACCAAATTCCACAGCACATCAAAAGTTAATTCATCATGATCAGAAAACCTGATTTCTTTCCACAGCATTTTCAGATTCTCATTGTGGAGATCTTTCACTTCTGTGGTAAGCTGTTTTCCTAGGTATTTTATTCTCTTGTGACTTTATTCCTGGGATGTAAGGTTGGTTTAATATATACAAATCAAGAAATATAATTTACCACATAAAGAGAATTAGCAACAAAAAACACATGATCATCTCAATACACACAGAAAGGGCTTTGATAAAATTCAGTGTCCCTTCATATTAAAAACCCTCAACAAATTACATATTGATATATTGACATATTGAAGGAAGATAACTCAAAATAACAAGAGCCATCTATGACAAACCCACAGCCAGCATCTTACTGAAGGGGCAAAAGCTGGAAACATTCCCCTTGAGAACTGAAGCAAGATACGGATGCGCACTCTTACTACTCCTATTCATCATATTATTGGAAGTCCTAGCCAGAGCAATCAGGGAAGAGAAATAAACAAAGGTCACCAAAATAGGAAGAGAAGAAGTCAAACTGTCTCTCTTCACACAAAAATATGATTCTGTACATAAAAAACCGATAGATTCCACCAGAGGACTTCTAGAACTGACAAACAGCTTCAGTCAAATTTTGGAAAACAAAATCATTGTTCAAAAATCAGCATTATTTATCTATACTAATAACATCTAAGATCAGAGCCAAGTAAAAAAAATTCCATTTACAATAGCCACAAAATAATAAAATACCTAAGAATACACCTTATCAAGGAAGTGAAAAATCTCTACAACGACAATTTTAAAATACTTCTCAAAGAAATCAGAGACAATACAAACAAGTAGAAAACATTCTATGCTCATGAACAGGAAGAATCCACATTGTTGAAATAGCCATACTTCCCGAAGCAATTTACAGATTTGTTGCTATTCCTATTTAAAGTAGCAAAGTCATTTTTCACAGAATTAGAAAAAACTATTCTGAAATTCATATAGTTCCAAAAAATATTCAAATACCAAAAAGGAATAATACTTAACCATAAAGGACAAAATGGGGCATCACATTTCTCAACTTCAAACTATACTACATGGCTACAGTAACCAAAACAGCATGGTACTGGTACAAAAACAGACACTTAGATTGATGGAACAGGATACAGAACCTAAAAATAAAGCCACACCTACAGCCATTTGATGTTTGACAAAGTTGACATTAACACACAATGGGGGAAGAATTTCCTATTGAATATTTAGTGCTAGGATAATTGGCTAGCCATAAGCAGAAGACTGAAACCGGACCCCTTTCTTATATCATCTACAAAAATTAACTCAACATGAATTAAAGACTTTTATTATTATTATTATTTTTTATTATACTTTAAGTTCTAGGGTACATGTGAATAAGGTGCAGCTTTGTTACATATGTATATTTGTGCCACGTTGGTGTGCTGCACCCATCAACTCGTCAGCACCCATCAACTCGTCATTTATATCATGTATAACTACCCAGTGCAATCCCTCCGCCCTCTCCCATCCCCATGATAGGCCCCGGTGTGTGATGTTCCCCTTCCCGAGTCCAAGTGATCTCATTGTTCAGTTCCCACCTATGAGTGAGAACATGCAGTGTTTGGTTTTCTCTTCTTGTGATAGTTTGCTAAGAATGATGGTTTCCAGCTGAATCCATGTCCCTACAAAGGACGCAAACTCATCCTTTTTTATGGCTGCATAGTATTCCATGGTGTATATGTGCCACATTTTCTTAATCCAGTCTGTCACAGATGGACATTTTGGTTGATTCCAAGTCTTTGCTATTGTGAATAGTGCCGCAATAAACATACGTGTGCATGTGTCTTTGTAGTAGAATAATTTATAATCCTTCGTGTATATACCCAGGAGTGGGATGGCTGGGTCATATGGTACGTCTAGTTCTAGATCCTTGAGGAATTGCCATACTGTTTTCCATAATGGTTGAACTAGTTTACAATCCCACCAACAGTGTAAAAGTGTTCCTATTTCTCCATATCCTCTCCAACACCTGTTGTTTCCTGATTTTTTAATGATTGCCGTTCTACTGGTGTGAGATGGTATCTCATTGTGGTTTTGATTTGCATTTCTCTGATGGCGAGTGATGATGAGCATTTTTTCATGTGTCTGTTGGCTGTATGAATGTCTTCTTTTGAGAAAGATCTGTTCATATCCTTTGCCCACTTTTTGATGGGGTTGTTTGTTTTTTTCTTGTAAATTTGTTTGAGTTCTTTGTAGATTCTGGATATCAGCCCTTTGTGAGATGAGTAGATTGCAAAAATTTTCTCCCATTCTGTAGGTTGCCTGTTCACTCTGATGGTAGTTTCTTTTGCTGTGCAGAAGCTCTTTAGTTTAATTAGATCCCATTTGTCAATTTTGGCTTTTGCTGCTGTTGCTTTTGGTGTTTTAGACATGAAGTCCTTGCCCATGCCTATGTCCTGAATGGTACTGCCTAGGTTTTCTTCTAGGGTTTTTATGGTATTAGGTCTAACATTTAAGTCTCTAATCCATCTTGAATTAATCTTCACATAAGGAGTAAGGAAAGGATCCAGTTTCAGCTTTCTACTTATGGCTAGCCAATTTTCCCAGCACCATTTATTAAATAGGGAATCCTTTCCCCATTTCTTGTTTCTCTCAGGTTTGTCAAAGATCAGATGGCTGTAGATGTGTGGTATTATTTCTGAGGACTCTGTTCTGTTCCATTGGTCTATATCTCTGTTTTGGTACCAGTACCATGCTGTTTTGGATACTGTAGCCTTGTAGTATAGTTTGAAGTCAGGTAGCGTGACGCCTCCAGCTTTGTCCTTTTGATTTAGGATTGTCTTGGCAATGGGGGCTCTTTTTTGGTTCCATCTGAACTTTAAAGCAGTTTTTTCCAATTCTGTGAAGAAACTCATTGGTAGCTTGATGGGGATGGCATTGAATCTATAAATAACCTTGGGCAGTATGGCCATTTTCAC
>NW_022293468.1:0-5642 GCF_002776525.5 Piliocolobus tephrosceles | reverse complement strand
CCTTTCCTTACTCCTTATACGAAAATTAATTCAAGATGGATTAGAGATGTTAGATCTAGAAATGTTAGATCTAATACCATAAAAACCCTAAAAGAAAAGGTAGGTGATACCATTCAGGACATAGGCATGGGCAAGGACTTCATGTCTAAAACACCAAAAGCAATGGCAACAAAAGCCAAAATTGACAAATGGGATCTAATTAAACTAAAGAACTTCTGCACAGTGAAAGAAACCACCATCAGAGTGAACAGGCAACCTACAGAATGGGAGAAAATTTTTGCAATCTACTCATCTGACAAAGGGCTAATATCTAGAACCTACAAGGAACTCAAACAAATTTAAAGAAAAAAACAAACAACCACATCAAAAAGTGGGCAAGAGATATGAACACACATTTCTCAAAAGAAGACATGTATATAGCCAACAGACACATGAAAAAATGCTCGTCATCACTGGCCATCAGAGAAATGCAAATCAAAACCACAATGAGATACCATCTCACACCAGTTAGAATGGCAATCATTAAAAAGTCAGGAAACAATAGGTGTTGGAGAGGACGTGGAGAAACAGGAACACTTTTACAGTGTTGGTTGGGTTGTAAACTAGTTCAACCATTATGGAAAACAGTATGGCGATTCCTCAAGGATCTAGAACTAGAAGTACCACATGACCCAGCCATCCCATTACCACTGGGTATATACCCAAAGGATTATAAATCATGCTGCTATAAAGAACACATGCACACGTATGTTCATTGCGGCACTATTCACAATAGCAAAGATTTGGAATCAACCCATATGTCCATCAGTGACAGACTGGATTAAGAAAATGTGGCACATATACACCATGGAATACTATGCAGCCATAAAAAAGGATGAGTTTGTGTCCTTGTAGGGACATGGATGCAGCTGGAAACCATCATTCTCAGCAAACTATCGCAAGAACAGAAAACCAAACACTGCATGTTCTCACTCATAGGTGGGAACTGAACAATGAGATCACTTGGACTCAGGAAGGGGAACATCACACACAGGGGCCTATTATGGGGGGGAGGGATTGCATTGGGATTTATACCTGATGTAAATGACGAGTTGATGGGTGCTGACGAGTTGATGGATGCAGCACACCAACATGGCACAAGTATACATATGTAACAAACCTGCACGTTATGCACATGTACCCTAGAACTTAAAATATAATAATAACAAAAAAAAAGGAAAAAAAAGAAAAATGGGATGTTATTGTATAATGTGTAGAGAGTTTGGTTTGTGATGATAATAAAAAGCTCTGAAAATGAACAATACAATTTTTTCTAAAATAAAAATGACATACCTATCTTTATCAAAATAGTCATTAGAACATTCTAATTAACCTAATAGAATTTCACTTAAAAAGTCATTTCACATACACTAAAACATGTCATTTTTCAAACAAAAAAATAGCATTGCTATTAAATCTCTTCTCAACTTCTAATTTTTTTAAAAGAAAGATTATAGAAGTAGAGGAGAAAATACCAACTACAGTGTGTTCATATTTTTTAAAAATCAGTTTTTTCTTCTAAATTACTAAACTCAAAACATGCTAAAATTTACTAAAAATAAGTCAAACAAAAGATTATGTTCAGAAATGGTATATGCTGCTATTCCTTCCAGTGCACCTTGTTTCTCTGAAATTTTCATCTGAAAATAAATTATACTAACACTTGACATTATTAAGCTGTAAGGAACCATACTCTCTCTTTGAAATCATGAATGGAAAAATATGTTACTTGTCATAATATTTGGTAAAAATGTAGAATAAATTTAAAAATATTTAATATTCAGGCTCTTTAAATACTGTTTTAAAATTCTTGTTTTAGAAGAACACACTGGGCTCAAAATTACTCACAGTTAACTGACGATTTCATCTTTAACCAAAGGCATAGGGACAAATGTGTGTAATTAGTTTCCTAAATGTTTCTGCAGGGTGAATTTTAATTTGCTGTTGGAGGTATCATCCCACCAGTCTCACCCTGGAATACAACGGAATCTCATTTGTGTCATTTAAAATGATAAAATGTTAAACCAATATTTCATCAATGATGGTTAGTAGTTAATTATTAGAGTTGATATTTTGGGCCTGGACAAATCTTTCAATTAAATGTACTCAAAATTAGACTTTCCTGGAAGAACCATGCAACTGAAAAGACATAAGTATCTATACTATATTATGTCTCTTCAACATGATCACCTAATATTTCATTTGAGAACAGAGAACTCTCCATTATCCCTATATATATTTGCTTGTTGCCCAAAAGGACTGGTTCAGCTGCTAGGTTTGACATTGCTATCGGTTTTCCTATCTTTGATTTGTCAATTCACGGAACTAGTCTAATACAAATAAAAGGGGCCTCAGTTCCAAAATGGCCCACTTCTAGCAGGACCTCAGTGGCATATGGTGCACATCCTAAAGGCAACTAAGATGTGACATTTTATGAATTCTGGTGAAACTGGATTAAAGAACCTGGTTCACATGTTGGCAAAAGAGGAAGTGAGAGAAAAAGTCTCAGATTCTAGCTTAGGTGCCATCCCTAACCAGGTGTTTCCTGGCCCTTCCTCAGGGTGTCTTCTGGCATCTGAGAGCATGTACTTCTCTTCAGGTGTGTGTCTAGGTAGATGCCTCAGCCATCATTAGCATACAGCATTCTATCTCCAGGTTCACCTATTATAATAGCACACACCTTCACAATCAACTGCTTTCTTGTTCTTAATAGGGAATAGAACCTCGAATTTGGTTTCATTCAGTGAATACCTTTTGAAAACTCAGTAACGACCAGCAGTATTTATAAGTTTATATGAAGGATTTGCAGCCCTCCTGTTTTTCAAGATCCAGGAGAGCAAATAGATTTCATGCATAGAATCTGCTTAGAGTCCTAAGAATGGTTCTGAGGCTGATTCTGAATGAAATGGGAAAAAAACAAACAAACAAAAAACAAAAAAACAAAACAAAAAAAACACACGTGTGTCTACCATAGTCATGTAGCACTAACTTGTGGGCTGCACACTGGCCAGCTGTGATCTAGACACTCTAAAAGTACCTGCATTAACATTAGCCAAGAACAGTGTATCAGGACATTATGACACCCCTACAGAATTGATTTGCATGAGCTGTATTTAAGTATTCAAATAACAGCACACATTTGGGGAAATTAACAGGAACAGAGCCATGAAAATAATTATCATATTCCATGTAAGAGCTTAGCATTCACTACATTTTACAATATTGTCTATATAAAGATCCACAGGAGAAATTTCTTCCAAGACTCGGTGCCAGGAATATTTGAATTTCATCTCAGTGACTGGTTGGTTTTTATTTTATGGCTACCTATGACTTATTTTTTTCCTCCCATTTGCACTGCTACTGGAAAACTCCAGGAAAGCTCTTCCCACTGGCACAGGGCGAGAACAGTATCCCTGCCCTCATGGAATCCATTTGATATCTTAACCTCACCCTTGATTTTGACTAATTTTTTCTACACTTATTTTCACTTAGCCTTAATTTATTAAGTTACACTTTTAATCTTCTAAAAGTGTTTTTATTTCATATGCTGGAATAAGGCTAAATATACAGGCATAAACTTTTCAGCCTAGCTATGTTACCTTTGGAAACTTAATTTCTCAGGGGCTGGATTTTCTTATCTATAAAATGAGAAGTTTCCCCATTCTAGTTCTGAGCTGTTTTTCATCTTGCTAAATTAAAACCAGGAAAGTATTATAGTAACAAACTTATTCCTATATTACAAATTTTTATTTTGTTATTTTTTTCTAACTATTATAACAACACAAGAAGGAGTATGTGTCCTAATTCTCAATATCCCTAATGACTTCATAATCAATACCCAGGAAAGATTTCCATAAGTTTCTCATTTTGAGGGTGGGGATGGAAATTGAAACTTCCTAGAAAAGCCAGTAATATCAATAAGTAGGTAAATAAACTGGGTTTTATTTGCATACTAAGTAATCGCTCTTGAAAAGGACAAAAAGCCACATATAAATAAATGCACAGTAAATGGTTTTTGAAGAAGATTATCAGCACAGAAATACGTGTGCGATTGCATGTGTGCCTATGAATGAGTACTTATGGAGCTAGGGTGCCTACTTCAAAGACGCACAGATGTGTTTCCCAACTTCTCATTCTTTTGAACTACTTTAAATGTCATACTTGGCCCCCAATGTGGGAAGCATACATGAATTCTGAATTTTATAAAGAGGTCCAAAATTATATTACAAAAGATAAACAACTAGTAAAGACTAAGTGGAAAGTATTTTACATGGATTATCTCATTAACTCTTTTAAATAATCCCAGAAGGTAAGTATTAAAAAGATGTAAACTCCTTTAAAAATTTGTAGAAGATTTATTGAGATATAATACACATACTTTAATATTCACATTTTTTTTAAATTATACTTTAAGTTCTAGGGCACATGTGCATAATGTGCAGGTTTGTTACATATGTATACTTGTGCCATGCTGGTGTGCTGCACCCATCAACTCGTCAGCACCCATCAACTCGTCATTTACATCAGGTATAACTCCCAATGCAATCCCTCCCCTCTCCTCCCTCCCAATAATAGGCCCCGGTGTGTGATGTTCCTCTTCCCGAGTCCAAGTGATCTCATTGTTCAGTTCCCACCTATGAGTGAGAACATGCAGTGTTTGGTTTTCTGTTCTTGCGATAGTTTGCAGAGAATGATGGTTTCCAGCTGCATCCATGTCCCTACAAAGGATACAAACTCATCCTTTTTTATGGCTGCATAGTATTTCATGGTGTATATGTGCCACATTTTCTTAATCCAGTCTGTCACTGATGGACATTTGGGTTGATTCCAAGTCTTTGCTATTGTGAATAGTGCCGCAATGAATATACGTGTGCATGTGTTCTTTATAGCAGCATGATTTATAATCCTTTGGGTATATACCCAGTAATGGGATGGCTGGGTCATATGGTACTTCTAGTTCTAGATCCTTGAGGAATCGCCATACTGTTTTCCATAATGGTTGAACTAGTTTACAATCCCACCAACAGTGTAAAACTGTTCCTGTTTCTCCACATCCTCTCCAGCACCTGTTGGTTCCTGACTTTTTAATGATTGCCATTCTAACTGGTGTGAGATGATATCTCATTGTGGTTTGGATTTGCATTTCTCTGATGGCCGGTGATGATTAGCATTTCTTCATGTGTCTGTTGGCTGTATACATGTCTTCTTTTGAGAAATGTGTGCTCATATCTTTTGCCTACTTTTTGATGTGGTTGTTTGTTTTTTTCTTGTAAATTTGTTTGAGTTCCTTGTAGGTTCTAGATATTAGCCCTTTGTCGCATGAGTAGATTGCAAAAATTTTCCCCCATTGTGTAGGTTGCCTGTTCACTCTGATGGTGGTTTCTTTCGCTGTGCAGAAGTTCTTTAGTTTAATTAGATCCCATTTGTCAATTTTGGCTTTTGTTGCCGTTGCTTTTGGTGTTTTAGACATGAAGTCCTTGCCCATGCCTATGTCCTGAATGGTATCACCTAGGTTTCTCTTCTAGGGTTTTCATGGTATTATATCTAACATTTAAGTCTCTAATCCATCTTGAATTAATTTTCGTATAAGGAGTAAGGAAAGG
>NW_022293467.1:0-1378 GCF_002776525.5 Piliocolobus tephrosceles | reverse complement strand
ATAGATTCAATGCCATCCCCATCAAGCTACCAATGAGTTTCTTCACCGAATTGGAAAAAACTGCTTTAAAGTTCATATGGAACCAAAAAAGAGCCCGTATTGCCAAGACAATCCTAAGTCAAAAGGACAAAGCCGGAGGCGTCACGCTACCTGACTTCAAACTATACTACAAGGCTACTGTAACCAAAACAGCATGGTACTGGTACCAAAACAGAGATACAGACCAATGGAACAGAACGGAGCCTTCAGAAATAATGCCACACATCTACAACCATGTGATCTTTGACAAACCTGACAAAAACAAGAAATGGGGAAAGGATTCCCTATTTAATAAATGGTGCTGGGAAAATTGGCTAGCCATAAGTAGAAAGCTGAAACTGGATCCTTTCCTTACTCCTTATACGAAGATTAATTCAAGATGGATTAGAGACTTAAATGTTAGATCTAATACCATCAAAACCCTAGAAGAAAATCTAGGTAGTACCATTCAGGACATAGGCATGGGCAAGGACTTCATATCTAAAACACCAAAAGCAATGGCAGCAAACGCCAAAATTGACAAATGGGATCTCATTAAACTAAAGAGCTTCTGCACAGCAAAAGAAACTACCATCAGAGTGAACAGGCAACCTACAGAATGGGAGAACATTTTTGCAATCTACTCATCTGACAAAGGGCTAATTTCCAGAATCTACAAAGAACTCAAACAAATATACAAGAAAAAAACAAACAACCCCATCAAAAAGTGGGGAAACGATATGAACAGACATTTCTCAAAAGAAGACATTCATACAGCCAACAGACACATAAAAAATGCTCATCATCACTGGCCATCAGAGAAATGCAAATCAAAACCACAATGAGATACCATCTCACACCAGTCAGAATGGCAATCATTAAAAAATCAGGAAACAACAGGTGTTGGAGAGGATGCGGAGAAATAGGAACACTTTTACACTGTTGGTGGGATCGTAAACTAGTTCAACCATTATGGAAAACAGTATGGCAATTCCTCAAGGATCTAGAACTAGATGTACCATATGACCCAGCCATCCCACTACTGGGTATATACCCAAAGGATTATAAATTATTCTACTACAAAGACACATGCACACGTATGTTTATTGCGGCACTTTTCACAGTAACAAAGACTTGGAATCAACCCAAATGTCCATCAGTGACAGACTGGATTAAGAAAATGTGGCACATATACACCATGGAATACTATGCAGCCATAAAAAAGGATGAGTTTGCGTCCTTTGTAGGGACATGGATGCAGCTGGAAACCATCATTCTTAGCAAACTATCACAAGAAGAGAAAACCAAACACCGCATGTTCTCACTCATAGGTGGGAACTGAACAATGAGTTCACTTGGA
>NW_022293466.1:15333-19860 GCF_002776525.5 Piliocolobus tephrosceles | reverse complement strand
GCAAGACTGATCCCAAATGATCTTAGACTCTGTCTTTGATGTTCTGCTTGTGAGAGCCTGAGTGAGAGCAGCTCAACAGGTCACACCCCAGTGAGGGAGAACAAGGCTGGGAAGAACAGGGAGTGGCAGAACCCTGATTATGTCAGTCTCTTTCATAACCCTCCACGGCCCTCCATTATCTAACCAAGATGACTCTTTGTCTGACATCAGGAATCTCTGTGACAGCCCATCCTCTGTAACCCATCCCTCTAATTACTGGGACAGCACAGTGATTAAGAGTGAACCATGGGGGTAAGACTCTCTGACTCAAACCCTACCTCCACGTGACCTTCACTTCTCTGAGCCTTGGTCTCTATGTCTGTAAATAGAAGGCAATGGTAATAAATAGTGCCCTGCTTCCATGATTGTTTTCAGAATTGAGATCATGCATATGAAGTGCTTAGCCCAGAGCTGGTCACATAACAAAGCATTCAATAAACCAGGGGTTTGTAAACTCTGGTCTGTGGATCAAATTCAGCCCACCACCTGTTTTTATAAGTAAAGTTTTATTGGAACATGGCCACACCTGTATGATCTATGGCTTCTCTCCTGCTGTAGCAGCAGAGTTAAGTCATTGCAACAGAGACCATATTGTCCACAAAGCCTAAAATATTTACCATCTGCCTCTTTACCAAAAAAAAAAAAAAAAAAAAAAAAAAAATTGTCCAACCCCTGCAATAAATGCAAACTTGTTAGTGTATTCCATTCAAGCCATATTGCTCACCATTTCTTCAATACACCCTGTCATTCCCTCCTCTGTCCTTTGCAGAGGCCTTCTGTTCACCCAGAATGCCCTTTTCACCCACCTGCAGAGCTAAAACACCTAACACAATGCCCAACTCTAGTAATGCTCAGTAGCTGTTTCTTCCTTCTCTTCCCAGCTATGAAATTCTATGACTCTAAGATTCTCCTGATCCTATTACAACTAAAAATGATATCTTTCTAACATCAGTTTCTTCACTGATGCAAACTCATGACACTGTTTTCAGATACAACTTTATATCTCCCTGTTCCTTTTTTTTTCAATAGAACCTCAATAAATATTTGTTAAATGAATGACAATCATGCTATATATCATCATATATGTCTCTGTACCCTTAGGCTTCAACTCAAGCATTAGCTTCTCCAGGAAGCCATCCCTGAACCTACAGTTTGGACAGGTGTGTAGTCTCAGTGAAGCACTACAAAGATCCAATCTGATCAAGGATACATTTGGAGTCCAGAGGCTATAGAAATGGTGAGGATATATCTTTATTACTTCCCCCAGATAACTATCCACACAGTGCTGAATGTGCCTCACACGGGGAACCAAAGCACTACTTGCTGTCTCCTTTGTCATCATCATAGTCATCATCTTCCTCTCTTCTTCCTCCTCCTTCTTCCCTTTTCTTTAAAAATTATAAAATATATCATGCAGAGTAATTGTATACACACATATATAGTTTAAATAATGTATAGTCTAATAGATAGTTTAAATAATAATAAAGCAAACACCTACATGGCCACTACCCAGCTTAGGTAATGGACAACCATCCATCAATGATGGGGACACTCTCTTCATACACATGTCCATCACACCCCCTCACTCTCCATCTTCCACCATAGGTAGCCACTATCTTATTTTCACATTATTTAATCTTTTACTTTTCTTTCAATTCTACCCCATATCTCTAAGCAACACATTATTGACTTTTGTCTGTTTTTCGACTTCATGTAAATTCACATACTGGATGCATTCTTCTATGACTTGCTCTTTTGTTGTTGTTTTTACTTTGTTTTTAAGATTCACCAGTATTGATTCTTGGAAGTGTACTTTCTCCGTTTTCACTGTGCATAGTATTCTGCTGTATGAATATGCCGAAATGTACCTATCCACCATTGTTAATGAACATATTGGGTTGTTTTATAGTTTTACTGTTATAACTAATGATACTATGCATACCCCTGCCAATTATAGTCCTTGTAATACATTCCTTAGTGTAATTGCAGAGGTGGTAGAAGATTCAACTTTGTTAATTGATGTGAAATTGTCTTCTGATGCAGTTATGCCTATTCATGTTCCTAACAGCATTGTGGGAGAGGCCTCTGCTTCACAACCTCAGCAACACTTTGTATTATTTTACTTTATTTTTTGCCAATTGAGTATAAATTGATATCCCTTAGTGGGTTTTGTTTTATTTTATTGAGACAGGGTCTTGCTCTTCCATCCAGGCTGGAGTGCAGTGGTGTCTCCATAGCTCACTGCAACCTTCAATTCCTGGCCTCAAGTGATCCTTCCACCTCGGTCTCCCAAAGCACTGGGATTACAGGCGTGAGCCACCTCGCCAGGCCAGTTGGTTTAAAATTTGTATTTTCCCTCATGTTAATGAGGTGGAACATTTTTTCATAAACTTATTGGCCATTTATGTTTTTTCTTCTGTGAAATGTTCATTCATGTCATTTGCCTGCTTTTAAATGTCTTTTTCTTAGTGATTTTTCATTTATTTAAATTTTTTTTTCTTATAGATTGGTAAGAATCTTTTTTATGTATTCTGGATTCTAATCGTTTGTCCATTCTATGTGTTACAAGTAACTGCTCTAGAACTCCTAGAAGAGGATCTCTTTTTAGGAATCCTGTCCCAAAAAGATTCACGCCCCGAGTACCAAGTCTGGTGACTTAGCTCAGAGTAGCAGATTCCTGGGTGCTGAGGTTGCAGGGTGCAGCCAGGGCCAAGCTTAGTTTTCCTATCGGGCCAACACAGATGCATAGAAGGCCTGTGACCGTTCCATCCATGGTGCTGGTAATCAAACCTAGAATTCGGGGGCTCCAGACAGCATCTGGGATGCTGTGTGAAGACAGAATCATGGACAAGGGTTTCTATTGTCCCTTCTTCAGCAACAGTTCTCAGCATCACCTCAGCAGTTCTCACTTCCCACAAGCTGCCTCCTGCCCACTGAGCACCAGAGTTGGTTGATCTAGGGAGGCTGAGGAGCCTAATGACCACTTCTCTTCTGTGTTGTCTGCGTCCAGCTGGTTGGCGTCCAGAAGCTTCTGCTCAGCAAACAGCCTTTGGCTGCTCACGCACAGCCTCTCCAGTGATGTCTCAGCTGAGCTTTTTAGCAGCTGGCTGGGCTTTTTCAAGGCCCAGCAGCTCTCCATGCTCCTTAAAGAGGCCTCTCACAATGCAGCGAAAGACAGCCCAGCAACACCCCTGCAATGTGTAGGGTACTGAGGTCTTAGAAGCAGCCCCTTTGTCAGTATGAAAACAAAGACATGAACATAAAGTCCTAAATTGTGTCTTCCAAAAGGTAAATATGTCAAATATGTAAACCAACTTTACTTCAACCTTGATTTACAATAACTTTTCCAGATCTGAGAAAATTCCCCAAATCAAAAATCCAAAATTGATTCTGTTGGCATGTTTGAAAACATGCTTCTTCTCTGGTCCAACTATTTAAAAATTCTACTGAATTTTTAAATTCACCGTGGCTGGGCACGGTGGCTCATACCTGTAATCCCAGCACTTTGCAAGGCTGAGGTGGATGGATCACCTGAGGTCAGCAGTTCAAGGCCAGCCTGGCCAACATGGTGAAACCCTGTCTCTACTAAAAACACAAAACTCAGCTGGGTGTGGTGGCACAAGCCTGTTATCCCAGCTACTGGGGGAGGCTGAGGCAGGAGAATCCCTTGAATCTGGGAGGCAGAGGTTGCGTGAGGGAGATCGTGCCATTGCACTGGAGTGACAAGAGCAAAACTCTGTCTCAAAATAAATAAATAAATAAAATTAAAATAATTGCAATTCTAGAGGTGAAGAAAAAACCCTGGTCCATTATTTTCTGTGAGTGCCCTCAGTACCCCAAAAGACGGGAAGCTCCCTTTCAGGAGATTAATTCATTATCTCCACTAGAATTACCTTCAATTGCGCACGTTAATTCACATAAGGCAGGCTATCAGGAAGTGAAATCTCTGGGTACCATGAAAACTTATTTCAGTTATTGATTTAAACTTCTTTTCCTGTGAAAAGTATAAAGAGAAAGACCATCAGAGTTGATTCCATGTTTTTAAATACCCTAAATAGAGAGATTCTTTGCCAATAAAATAACATGAAGTGAGAAAGTAGGGTAGACAGTGTCTAGAAACTAAGTCAACCCTCCCTCCTCTGGAGCTGATAAAAAGAGATCAGCTTCTTACAAATAAATCATATTCTTCCAATAGTAAAAAAAACTGAAGTGTACAGGAACAAATCAATCCTGCATTAAATGTTTGAGAATATGTTTGCATCCCCTTCATTTCCTACTTATTTGTACTATAGACTTAAAGCAATTTTGCACACATTGGAAAAGCCATCAGAACAGTAAATTCCAAAACAACAACTGTGAAATGGTCACAGGATGCTGCCCAGTTCATTCTCATTTTTTTTCATCCCAGAACACAAGAGGATGAAATGGATGCAAACCAAATGGAGCCTGGAAAGATGAGTATACAAAACCTTTTCTGTAGGTGAAGTT
>NW_022293466.1:0-15323 GCF_002776525.5 Piliocolobus tephrosceles | reverse complement strand
GACAGCAAAATAAATGATCAAAACCAGAGTGCAGCCAGACGCAGTGCTCATGCCTGTAATTCCAGCACTTTGGGAGGCTGAGGTGGGCAGATCACTTGAGGTCAAGAGTTCAAGACCAGCCTGGCCAATATAACAAAACCCTATCTCTTCCAAAAATACAAAAAAGTTAGCTGGTCATGGTGGTGCAGGCCTGTAGTCCCAGCTACTTGGGAGGCTGAGGCAGGAGAATTGTTTGAACCAGGGAGATGGAGATTGCAGTGAGCCGAGATCATGCCACTGCACTCCAGCCTGGGCAACAGAGGGAGACTCTGCCTCAGAAAAAAAATAAACAGACAGAGTGCTAGATACACGCTTCCCTCCCCAACCTGGCAAAGGCCTTTCAGGCCAGTGTTAACTCTTTTGCATATACTGCTCAGGATAGATGCTCAGATATTTAGAAGTCAACAGTGTTACTGCAAGTTAGGAGCAACCAGCATTGTCAGGAGGCACGGAGTCTAGAGCCAAGATGCAGCTGGGCTTAAATCCCAGCTCTCCACTTTGCTGTGTGACCTTAAGCAAGTTGCTTTACCTCTCTGAGTTTCGGTTTCTTCTATCTGTAAACTATAGATGATAATACTTACATGTTAAGAGTTGCTGTTAAGAGCGTGGACAACATCCACAAGATGCTTGGTGCATCTTGTACATGCTAACTATCACTATTATTAAAATGCTCATTACCAAAAATTAAACAAAAACTGAGGCACTAGGGTTTAATTCTTCTTGTAATCCTATATGACTGTTTTACACTGAATGAGATTGGGAATCCACATCCTTTGGTTTCGCAACCAGATCTTTTGAGTCCTGTACCATACTCATGATTGTCAATGACCTGAAAAATCATCCAAAACTCAGTTGGTGCTGACAATGATATTTTCCATGACAGTGGAAACAAAACTGTAATCAGCTTTTAGATTTGTACCTGGCAGGATGCTTTTAGAAAATTACTTAAATTTTCAACATAATGATGGTTGCTTTCTTTTACAATAATTGGGTGATGGGTAGACTAGAAGCCTAACCCTTACCATTATGTAATATACCCACACAGCAAACCTGCACAAGTACCCCCAGATCTATAAAATTTTAAAAAATAAAACAAATAACAAAAACCAGCTGAAAGTATAGATGTGAAACATTTCTCTGAGCGCTGCACCATTTTGATGGAAGCTGACAGATTAAAATTCTCAACAAATACACCCACTGTGGAATGCTAAAGTACACTTTCGGGCAATTTTTCAGAGCAATGGATTCAATTTATTCTTGTCACCATGGCAACAAGAGGAATCGTTCTATTATTTTCATCATAGCATTTCCAATTATTTTCTCTCACAGTTTAGGCCAGAGACAAAACTAGAAGGAATCAGGTTGACCACAAAATGAACCAAAAACTCATAAATTCCTCCCTGGATTACAGGTTGCTCTTGGATAGGTAATGCTCTTTAGCCATCATAAATCCCATATTAAAGTCTCCAGATCTTCACAAAAAAAAAAAAAAATGTATTTACTTATGAATTTATCACTTTGTCCCTTTTGAGTTGGGGGAAGTAAAAAATGAGACCATTTTACCAAATATATACACTTTAAGAATGTAAAACTAGTCATTTAATTTTCAGAGAGCTTTCCTTTTGGGAGCGGTGAAAGTAAATAATGTTACTCTTCAATGTTTATGGACTCTCAAAAACTAAGCATGATTCTATTCTATGCCTCTAAATTGTCAAATTTCATATATCGGGGTTAAAATCTTATGGCAGCAACATATCCCTGAGGTCAGCATGTCAGATGTGGCCCTTCACGCACAAGACAGAGAGGAAGAGGCATAAATGTTCAAGCAGCACTGATTATTTACCACACACATTACCCACGTGACCCCTTAAGAAGCACGCACTTGGGGAGCAGCCAAAGATAAATACATTCTACATAAATGAATAGAAATGGCTTTTCTCTCTATGTAACCAGCACGCTCAGGCCTTCCCAGCTTTGGGCATAAAATGATGCCACAGTGTAATTCCCACTCGCTGGATTAGAGAAACGGATCCCCCTTCATTCTGTGTCCCCTTCCCACTCCTGCCACATATCTGATCATCTGAAGGTGCACCCTCCAGGAGGCTCAGAAACCTGACCTCCACTCCAGCTCTTCAGCTTCCTTCTGGGCCCGTTCACTTTGACTACAGCTCCCTTCCCGCAGCTCCAGGATGGCGGCCACCGCCAAGGGAGGAGCCACTGCCCTTCCCTTTCCATCTCTTCCTAAACTCAGTACAGTCCCTTCTCTTAATTCCTCACAGCATGGCTGAGCACTGTGGTTGCTCTTCATATTTCTACAGAAAGGTCTAGGGATAAGAGAAGATACGGTACAGCCACTCTCAGAGCCCATGGCCCTAATCGGAACGTTTGGCAGTGATGGAAATATTCTACATCCGCACTGTCCAGTACAAGAGCCACTGACCACTACTGTGGCTACTGAGCACTGTACTGTGGCTACTATGACGGAGGAACTGAATTTTACTTTATTTGTTTACTTTTTATTTTAATGAGTTTAAATTTAAGTTAGCCACATGTGGCCAGTGGCTGCTGCATTGAGCCGCACAGTTCTAGATAAATCCATGGAGTCCTTCAAAAAACACCTCTCTGTATGTCCCTCTGTAGCCAGAAGTCAACCTTTTCCCCTCCTAGGATTCCAATCCCAGGCCAACTTTCTGGGGTCCTAGTAGCTTCCCTTCCTCTCCTGACCATATCACTTGATCCAAGCTCAGCTTCTTCTCACATACATTCAGTGCCCCTGGAGGTAGAGTAGCTGCTTTTCTCCTTTTCATAGAAGCTTCTAGATCATTCTCCCTTCCTCTTCCATTAAAAAAAAAAAAAATTTGGCTGGGCACAGTGGCTCATGCCTGTAATCCAGCACTTTGGGAGGCCGAGGTGGGTGGATAGCCTGAGGTCGGGAGTTTGAGACCAGCCTGACCATCATGGAGAAACCCTGTCTCTACTAAAAACACAAAATTAGCCAGGCATGGTAGCACATGCCTGTAATCCCAGCTACTCAGGAGGCTGAGGCAGGAAGTCAAGGTTGTGGTGAGCCGAGATCATGACATTGCACTCAAGCCTGGGCAACAAGAGCGAAACTCCATCTCAAAAAAAAAAAAAAAAGTTTTGACTTTCGAATCATCAGATATGCCTTCCACTTCATCTATTGCCACTGCCAGCTACTGACCTCGAGGTCACTCCCTTAACTTAACTCTTGGCTCACTGCCACTCTCTTTACTACTACCCTGTAGTAGTGACTCTGGCCTCACAGTTCCTTGAACAGTCTTCTTCCAGTGATTTTTTTTCCCATTGGAATTTCCTACCCAACTCAGGCACACTCATATCTATGACCATGCCTCAATCATTACTGGGAACTGTAACCTTGACATTTCCTGGATAGCAAGCATTCTCCCTCAGACAACTGTCTTCTGCCTCCCGGTTTCCCTCCCTCTTGTACCCAACCCCTACAATCCTTTGGCTATGCTAGAACCTCCAATGTATTGATCCTAACCCCTTTTCACTGTCCCTTATCCTTGTTCTCTTCCATTCTGACTTCACTTAGATTCCATGGTCAGTCACTGTAATTTATTCCTTGCGTGTCCCTTCAACTCCCTTCCTCCACTTCTGTTTTCTTATACCTACTTGGCAAAACTAAAGCCCTAATTAAAATTACTGCTCCACCTATTTCATCCCTCCACTCATGCAACTAATCATTGCTGAAAAAAAATGCCCACGGTGACTGGTCCCAGCTTAACTACATGACCACAAGGCTCAAGAGGGCCCTGATGCCACCAGGCAATCAATCATAGCATGCATCCCTAATCAGTTCACTTCCCTTCTGCTTCAGGAGGCTATTTTATATTTTTTCTTTTTCCTTAAACTTCCTATACTTCCTACCTCATCCTCACTCTTGCTTCATACTGCTCTGAGAAAATTGCAGCCATCAGAATGAAACATCCATTTCCCCCAGAGGACTTGTACCCCAAAAAAGAACTCTCTCAGAACTCAACAATAAGAGAACACCTAAAGTTCTTTTTTAAATGGGCAAAAAACCTAAAAGTACTCTTCACTGTGAAAGTATATGAATGGCAAATAAGCAAATGAAAAGATATGCAGTATAATCATTAGGGAAATGCAAATTAAAATCATGAGATATCACTACACACCTACTAGAATGGCTATGGAAATAAATGACAGCTAGTGCTGACCAGGATGTAGAACAACTGGAAATCATACATTACTAGTGAGAATGAAAAATGGCACCACACCTGGGATATCAGTCTGGTTTTGTAGTTTTTTATAAAGTTAAGTGTACACTTACCACATGACTCAACAATCCCACTCCAAAGTATCCTAAGAGAATGGAAATGTATGTTAACACAAGAACCTATAGGTAAATGTTTGTATCAGTTTTATCCATTATCACTAAAAACTGGAAGCAACCAAGATGTCTTTCATTAACAAAACTATGGCACATCTATTTCATAAGATACTACTCAGCAATACAAAGAACAGACTATTCATGGAACAACAGGGAATCTCAAATGCGTTTAGTTAAAGAAAAGAAGTCAGATCCAAAGGCTACATATTTTATGATTTTCTTGATATGACATCCTGGAAAAGCAGAAACTATTCTATCAGATGGGAACTTGGATCAATGGTTACCAGGGATTGGAGTTGGGGAAGAGGATGACATCAAAGGGATAGCATGATAGAATTTTTGGAGTGATGGAACTGTTCTACAGCATGACTGTGATGGTGGGCACATCACTGTCAAAACCTACAAAACTGCACATCACAAACAGTGAATTTTACTGTAAGGAAATTTAAAATAAAATATAAAACAGATTTTTAAATTTAAAGAATACAACACCTGCAAACTACTTTTGTTACAGCTGTACCGATGTACTCAGCCTTCCCTCCTGAGTTCAGGCTGTATGGGATATATAATATCAATTTTTGGAATTTGTTGACTATTTTTGTGGCCTAATACATGGTCAATATTTGTAACTACTTTTTGTATTTGATAAAAATGTGTATTCTCTGTTTGCTGGGTACAGAGAATCTTATTTGACCAGGTTTGTTATTTGCATTACTTAAATTCTCTATATACTCATTGATGTTTGGCTTGCATGATTTATCAGTTTCTGAGAGCACTATTAAATATTTTAATTGGCTCTGTCAATGTCTCCTGGTAGTTCCATCACTTTTTCCTTTCTCTACTTTGAAGCTGTGTTATTGAGTACATAAATGTTTATGATTGTTATATCTTCTTGTCAGATTGCCTCTCCCATCAGTATGAAATATTCCTCCTTGTCCCTTTTTGCTTTAATTATATCTGATATCAATATATCTATGTGACTTTTCATTTTGGTAATATTTTCATTATTTTTCTGCTCCTTATTTTCAGTCTTCCTATGTCATCTTCATTAAGAATATTATTTCTAAATGCCACATGGTTATTTTTTATTTATCTGAGACTCTTTGCCTTTCATAGGCATAATGATCACATTCATATTTTTCAATCAATATATTGATTTGTTATTTACTAGGATTTTGCTCCTTCTAATCCTATTTTGCATTTCCTATTTTTAGTACCTTTTTTTTTTTTTCATATAGCAAGTGATTTTTTTGTCCCAACTTTTATTTTAGATTCAGCCAGTACATGTGCAGGTTTGTCACCTGGATATATCGCATGATGCTGAGGTCTGGGGTATGAATGATCCTGGCACCCAGGTACTGAGCACAGTACCCAAGAGTTAGTTTTGTAACCCTTGCCCTGCTCACTCCCATTCCCCTCCGGTAGTCCCCAGTTTCTATTGTTGCCATCTTTGTGTCTCTGCATACCCAATGTTTAGCTCCCACTTATAAGTGAGAACACACAGTATTTGGTTTTCTGTTTCTTCATGAATTAACTTAGGATAATGGCCTCCAGCTGCATCCATATTGCTGCAAAGGACATGATTTCATTCTCTTTCATGGGCACTTAGGTTGGTTTCATGTCTTTGCTATTGTGAATAGTGCTGCAAAAAACATACCAGTGCATGTGTCTCTTTGGTAGAATGATTTGTTTTCTTTTGGATATATAACCAGTAATGGGATTGCTGGATCAAATGGTAGTTCTGTTCTAAGGTTTTGAGAAATCTCCAAACTACTTTTCACATTGGCTGAACTAATTTACATTCCCACTAACAGTGCCTATGTGCTCCCTTTTCTCCACAACCTTGTCAGCATCTGTTGTTTTTTGACTTTTTAATCATAGCTATTCTGATTGATGTGAAGTGGATCTCACTGTGGTTTTGATTTGCATTTCTCTGATGATTTGTGATATGGAGTGTTTTTTTCATGTTTGTTGGCTGCTTGTATGTCTTCTCTTAAGAAGTATCTATTCAAGTTCTTTCCCCATTTGTTGATGTGGTTTTGGTTTTTGCTTGTTCAATTGTTTAAGTTCTTCATAGATTCTGGATATTAGGCCTTTGTGGGATATGTAGTTGGCAAACATTTTCTCCCATTCTACAGGTTGTCTACTTACTCTGTTGATAGTTTTTGTTGCCGTGCAGAAACTGTTTAGTTTAATTAGATCTCACTTTTCAAATGTTGTCTTTGTTGCAATTGCTTTTGAGGACATAGCCATAAATTATTTTCCAAGGCTGATGTCCAGAATGGTGTTTCTCAGTTTTCCTTCTAGCATTCCTATAGTTTGAGGTCTTGCATTTAGATTTTTAATCCATCTCGAGTTAATTTTTGTATATAGTGAAAGGTAGGGGTCTAGTTTAAATCTTCTGTATATGAATAGCCAGCAACCCCAGCACCATTTATTCAACAGGGAGTGCTCTCCCCGTTGCTTGTCATTGTCAACTGCCAAAGATCAGATGGCTGTAGGTGTGCAACTTTATTTCTAGGTTCTCTATTCTGTTCCATTGGTGTATGTGTCTGTTTTTGTACCAGTACCATGCTGTTTTCATTACTGTAGCCTTACAGTATAAAGTTGGGTAATGTGATAGCTCTGGGTTTGTTCCTTTTGCTTAGCATTGCTTTGGCCATTCAGCCTCTTTTTTGATTCCATATGAATTTTAGACTAGTTTTCTTTTAGGTCTGTGGAAAAATGACATTGGTAGTTTGATATGAATAATGTTGAATTTGTAAACTGCTTTGGGCACTTATGGTCATTTTAACAATATTATTTCTTCTAATCCATGAGCATGGATGTTTTTCTATTTGTTTGTGTCATCTATGATTTCTTTTAGCAGGGCTTTGTAGTTCTCCTTGTAGAGATCTTCCACCTCCTTGGTTAGATCTATTGCTAAGTATTTTATTTTTTGTGGCTATTGTAAATGGAATTGTGTTCTGGATTTGGCTCTCAGCTTAAATGTTATTGGTGTATAGAAATGCTACAAATCTTTGTACATTGATTTTGTATCCTGAAACTTTGCTGAAGTCATTTATCAGTTTCAGGGGCCTTTTGGTACTGTCTTTAGGGTTTTCTAGGTATAGGATCATATCATCTACCAAGAGAGATAGTTTGACTTTCTTTCTATTTGGGTGCTTTTTATTTCTTTCACTTGCCTGATTGCTCTGGCTAGCACTTCCAGTATTGTGTTGAATAGGGGTGGCGAGAGTGGGCATCTTTGATTTGTTTCAGTTCTCAAGGGAAATGCTTCCAGATTTTGCCCATTTCATATGATGTTGACAGTGGGTTTGTCATAGACAGCTCTTATTATTTTGAGGCATATTCCTTCAATACCTAGTTTCTTGAGGATTTCCATCATGAAGGGGTATTAGACTTTATCAAAAGCTTCTTGCGCATCTACTGAGATGATCAGTTTTAATTTTATGTGGTTAATCACATTTCTTGATTTACATATGTTGAACCCAACTTGCATCCCAGAAATGAAGTGTACTTGATCATAATGAATTAACTCTTTCTTTAGGAAGTTGTTTTTATGGTGAAGGAAGAACAAACTTAAAGTCCTACCACAGTGCCTAGCACACAGGGAGAATTTGACACACATTTGCAGAATAAAAGAACATAAAGGCAACTCTTATTGTGCCTTCTCTCATTTCTCTCCTAATAATTAGCAAATTTTAGAATATCCGGACCACTTCCACTCTTAGTCACCCACCAGTTAAAGACATTAAGCAGCACAAATTAACTTTTTGATGGATTCAGTTTACAGTATTTTGTTGAGGATCTTTCCATGTATGTTCATCAGAGATATTGACCTGTAGCTTTCTTTTTTTGTTGTGTCTTTGCCAGGTTTTGGTATCAGGGTGATGCTGGTTTTGTAGAATGAGTTAGGGAGGAGTCCCTCCTCCTCAATTTTTTGGAATAGTTTCAGTAGAATTGGAACTAGCTTTTCTTTGTATGTCTGGTAGAATTGGGCTGTGAGTCTATGTGGTCTGGGGCTTTTTTTTTTTTTTTTTTTTTTTTTCTGATTGGTAGGTTTTTTGTTACTGCTTCAGTTTCAGAAGTCAATATTTTGTTCATGGCTTCAATTTCTTCCTAAAACTGGAAGGTTGTATGTTTGCGGGAATTAATCCATTGCCTCTAGATTTTCTAGTTTGTGATCACAAAGGTGTTCATAATAGTCTCTGAGGATCTTTTACATTTCTGTGGGATCAGTTGTAATGTCACTTTTGTCATTTCCAATTGTGCTTATTTGGATCTTCTCTCTTTTTTCTTCTTTGGCTAATAGTCTGTCAATCTTGCTTATCCTTTGAAAAAACTAATTTTTGGTTTCATGGATGTTTGGATGGATTTTGGGGTCTCAATTTCATTCAGTGGTGCTCTGATTTTAGTTATTTCTTTTCTTCTGCTAACTTTGGGGTTAGTTTGTTCTTACCTTTTCAGCTCCTCTGGTGTGATGTTAGGTTATTAATTTGAGATGTTTCTAACTTTTTGAGTTAGGCATTTAGCACTATAAACTTTCCTCTTAACACTGCTTTTGCTGCATTCTAGAGATTTTGGTATGTTGTGTCTCTGTTTTCATTTATTTCAAATAAATTTTTTATTTCTGCTTAATTTTGTTTTTACCCAAAAGTCAAATATTAGCAATTTGTTTAATTTCCATGTAATTCTGCTTTTGAGAAATCTCCTTGGTATTGATATCTATTTTTATTCTTCTGTTGTTCAAGTGTACAATTGGTATGGTTTCAGTTTTTTTAATTGATTGAGACTTGCTTTATGACCAAGCATGTGGTCAATCTTGGAGTATATTCTGTGCCCAGATGAGAAGAATATGTATTCTGTGGTTTATGAGTGAAGTATTCTGTAGATGTCTATTAGGTACAATTGGTCAAGTGTAAAATTTAATAAGTCTAGAATTTATCTGTTAGTTTTCTACCTCAATGATCCTTCTAACACTGTCAGAGAGGTGTTGAAGCCCCCCTCTAATATTGTGTGGCTAAACCTTTTCATAGGTTTAGATGTAGTTGTTTTATAAATCTGGGTACAACAATGTTGGGTGTAAATATATTTAGAATAGCTAAGTCTTCTTGTTGAATTGAACGCTTCATCATTATGTAATGACCTTCTTTTTGTCCTTTTTTACTGTTGTTGGTTAAAAGTCTGTTTTATCTGATATAAGAATAGCGATCCCTGCTCTTTTTTGTTTTCCATTTGCATGGTAGACCTTTCTCCAATCCTTTACTTGGAGCCTATGGGTGTCATTACATGTGAGATGAGTCTGTTGAAAACAGTAGATGGTGGTCAGGCGTGGTGGCTCACACCTGTAATCCCAGCACTTTGGGAGGCTGAGGCAGGCAGATCATGAAGTCAGGAGTTGGAGACCAGCCAGTTGGAAAGCAGTCTGGCCAACATGGTGAAATCCCGTCTCTACTAAAAATACAAAAATTAACCAGGCACGGTGGTGCACACCTGTAATCTCAGCTACTCGGGAAGCTGAGGCAGGAGAATTGCTTGAGCCTAGGAGGTGAAGGTTGCAGTGAGCCGAGATCACGCCACTGCACTCCAGCCTGGACGACAGAGCAAGACTCCATCTCAGAAAAAAAGAAAAAAGAAAAAAAAAGAAAATAGTAGATGGATGGATGGTCTTGTTTTTTATCCAGCTTGCCACTTGGTGCCTTTTAAGTGGGGCATTTAGACCATTTACATTCTAGGTTAATACTGATATCTGAGGTTTTGATCCTATTGTGAAGTTGTTATCTGGCTTGCTTTGTAGTTTCTATCATGTAGTTGCTTTCTAGGGTCTATGGGCTATGTACCTAAGTGTGTTTTTGTGGTAACAGGTAGCATTCTTTCATTTTCTTTTCTTTCTTTTTTTTTTTTTTTTTTTGAGACAGAGTCTTGCTCTGTCCCCCAGGCTGAAGTGCAGTGGTGCCATCTCAGCTCAGTGTAACCTCTGCCTCATGGGTTGAAACGATTATCATGCTTCAGCCTCTCGAGTAGCTGGGACTACAGGCACACACCACCATGCCCAGCTAATTTTTGTATTTTTAGTAGAGACAAGGTTTTACTGTGCTGGCCAGGCTGATCTTGAACTCCTGACCTCAAGTGATTCATCTGCCTTGGCCTCCCAAAGTGCTGGGATTATAGGCATGAGCCACCATGCCCCACCCATTCTTTCATTTTCACATTTACAACTCCCTTAAGGACCTCTGTGATGCTGGCCTAGTGGTAACAAATTCCCTCAGGGCTTGCTTGTCTGGAAAATATTTTATTTACCCTTTATTTAAGAAGCTTAGTTTAGCAATATATGAAATTCCTTTTTGAAATTCTTGTCTTTAAGAATGCTGAATATAGGTTCCCAACCTCTCCTGGCTTGTGAGCTTCTGCTGAGAAGTCTGCTGTTAGCCTGATGGGGTTTCTTTTGTATGTGACCTAACCTTTTTATCTAGCTGCCTTTATGAATTTTTTCTTTAGTGTTGTCTCTGGACAGTCTGGTGACTATGCCTTGGTGCTGTTCATTTTGTACAGTACCTCGCAGGTGTTCTCTGAATTTCTGGTATCTGGATATCAACCTCTCTAACAAAATGAGAAAATCTTCCTTTAATTATTCCCTCAAATGTGTTTTCCAGGTTGTTTGCTTTTTCTTCTTCTCTCCCAGGAAGGCCAATAATTTGTATGTTTGGTTGCTTTACAAAATTCCATATTTCTTGAATATTGTTCATTTTTTAACATTCTTTTTTCTTTTTTTTTCTGACTGAATTAATTTGAAAGACTGGTCTTCAAGTTCTGAAATTCTTCTGCTCAGTCCAGTCTATTGACAAAGCTTTCCAGTGTATTTTGAAATCCTTAAGTGAGTTTTTCAATTCCAGGAGAAGCTCTGATTTCTTTTTAGGATGTTTACCTCTTCCATCATTTACTGGATTGCTTTAGAAGTTTCTTCATATTGATTATCAACCTCGTCTTGGATTTCATTGGGCTTCCTTGTAATCCATGCTTTGAATTTATTAGCTATCATTTCTTCATTTCCATTTTAGTTAGGGATCATCACTGGAGAACTAGTGTGATCCTTTGGTAGTGTCACTACATTCAGATTTTTCATGGTGCCAGAATTCTTATATTGATTCCTTATCTAGAGAAGCTGGCACTTCTAATTTTGTAATTATTTTCAAGCAAGTAGGGATTTTTTTTTCTTTCCCCCCACCCATGATGTAATTTTTTAGTTGTTACTACTCTTTTCTTTCTTTCTCCCCCACCCTCCACTCTTTAGTGGGTGTGACTATAAAGAATGCTTGGTGGGATCATTTGGCTTTGCTTCTATAGCCCTATGCACTTCTGTCAGCAGGTTTTATATTGGATTATGCAGTTCAACCTACAAGCGATAGATGGCACTTGGAGGTAAGAGACTGTTGCTGCCAACATGACTGGGTATATACTTGATCCTTGTTTACTGGGAGAAGTTCTCTGTTGCTTCAGGTAATGAGCTGATTTGTGGAGTGCACAATGGTCTGACTCCCTGCTCAGTCCCTTCATGGGCGGTGGTAGGGGGCCAACATTGGTGAAGCCAGACTAGGCAGGTCCACCTACAGTCCCTGATGTCAGGCACAAGCACCAGTGCTAACTGAGAATCCAGTGGGCTGTCATCAAGGGCCCAAAGGTGTGCCTAGGCAGGGAGTTGGGAAACTTCCTTGGCCCCAAGTTCTCTGCACAAAGATGGAGGGAGCCTAAATTCCTAGTCCAGGAGAGTGGGTGCTCCAGATGCCTGGAGATCTGCCTGGGTGTGGAGCAGAGAGGACCTCCTGTACCAGGGTTTCTGCCCATAAAGGGTAGTGTGGCTTAGGTTGATCCAAACAAGCAGGTGCTCCAAATGCCTGGATTTCTGCCTGGGGGTGAAGCAAAGAGGGCCCCACTGCACCATGATCTCAAAGGAGCAGTTGGGGCACACAGTAATGGCACACACAGACCACCAAGGTGGTCACCAAGCTGGCCCTAGCTACAAGTCTCACTGCCCAGGAGAAACTACAGCTGTAGAAGCTCTCCTCCCACCACTGACTTGTGTTGGAAGAGAGTACAATCCCAGCACCTACTGCTGAGGAGCCTTCCACAGTTCTGACTGTAGAGGTTCCTACCCTGCTCTACAGGAGGTACTCCAATCTCTGGTCCAAGACTAAAATTCCTGCATGGCTATGCTGTTAGGTCGCCAAACAATGGCTGACTGTGTATGCCTCCAAATTAAAAATTGTGTCCTGCTCTTGATCCTGGGTCTGGAAAAATGTCTATAGCTGTGTCTGGTGTCTGTCCTCAGCATCTACAACACTGTCCCCACATTAGCTCCAGGACTTGGAAGAATGAAAGTGCTCTCCCTCAGCTGGGATTGCTCAGATCCCCGATGGAAAGATAAGTCACAGAGGGAGGCTCTCTGCCTCTCTTACACATGGGGGCTTCACTAACTTTAATCAACAGGATGCCATCATGGAGGCTGTTTATCAGCATTCTCCTCCACAGGATCCGGGATCTCCTTCATGATTCTGATGGATTTCCATTTTTCTTCTTGAATTAAACTCACAGAGTTGATTTTGGTGCACCATCTTGCTATTTCCAAGTGGGTGAGGCATGCTGAAAGCCTCCAATTCACCATGTTGGGAAGAAAAGGTGGGGAGTGCTTTCCTTTTTTATACTCTTCTTTCCTGCTTTTAATTAGCTTTCCTTTGTTCTTTTTTTTTCACTATTGATAAGGTTATATTATTTTACTATTTTTCTCAGGTTATCCTTAAATTTAATATTCTATAGCAAAACCTACAGTCAATTAATTTCTATTTCACCCTACCTCCAACCTCCAGGCAAGAAGAGAATCAGTTTGCTTTTATTCTACCTTCCCTGGCCCTTCTCCATTACCTCCATTTCCTGTGACTTTCATACTGATGTGGTCTGGGATGTTGGGTGTTAGGTTCAATTTTTTTTCAATTTATAAATAATAAAATCGTATTTAATTTTAAAAAGTTGTGGGTTTTGGGGTTTTTTGTTGTTGTTGTTCACCAATAATTTCCTGCATCTCACTATTTTCCCCTGGATTCATTATTCTTCTTATTGGAGCCCTAAGAATTCTTTCAATGAATGTCTAAAAACTATAAATTGTCTGAGCTCTCAAATTACTAAATATATTTTGTTGTTGTTGTTTTAACCCTTAACTCTTGAATTAACTGGTTAAAGAGTTTTGTTTAAGTTACAGTTATTCTGCTTTAACACTTTTTAAAAAATGTGTTTGTTCTGATACAATTGACATATTAAGGACCAATTAGACATAATGTCATTTACATGCTGATGTGGGATTTAGTCTACAAAATACACAAACTGAACCATAAAAAATGCACCCAACTAACCTACATAGTAATGCACAAAATTCATGTGCACACACCTATCTCAAACATCAACCAGCTACCTTAGTATACCACATGTATTATAAGCCACATCCATCCACAGCTGGTGTTACAACTTTCCATCCTAATTCAAATAACCCTCCTTACACCACTCACATCCTTTCCAATGCCCACTTCCTCACACAATCTTTAGGTCTTTTTTAAAGTAACGTGCCATATTTGTTGTGGTATTTATATATTTCTTAACAAGTTAACATGTGTAAAACTGTGTCACCATTTTTTTTCTTGGGGGTTCTATCTTTTTTTAGATAGGAGCATTCTTAAGGGTCAACACTTTTAGTATTGTGCCCTATTCCCTTTTTCCCATAAGCCTGGTGACTTTTGTTACATGATTTTACATAGCACTTTGATTTTTTAGGAGTGCATACGTCACTTTATAGCAGAACTGACTATATTTTCCTTACTGAAATGTCCTTGTTTCATAATCATGTGATACTATTTTCATAACACAATACTTTCTCTTACCTCTCTGGCTATATGAGATATATTAAAAGTCCTATTCTGATTCCTTCATTAATTTTGCTTTTTAGGGATGTCTATATTGGCTGAATTTGTTTTTTCTCTTTTATCATGGGGCTCATCTCAAAGTTTGGTTATTCTTAATTGTGCATTCGTCTTTGTTGAGCTATCTTTATGACTGCCTGCCACCTCTGTTTGTGCTGGGAGAGGCAGGGATGAGCAAGCCCTGTTGCACTATTACACTGTTTTTCATTAGATTGTTGCAGGGGTGGGGGGCTCCAACTCACTTGGGGGTTTCAAAAACATCGAAGTAAGATTTCAGCCAGGGCACTCCATTACATGTAAATCTTTGTTTTGGTTTTCTATGGCTGCTATAACAAATTATCACAAATTTAGCAGCTTAAAATATAAATGTATTATCTCACAATTCTGTAGGTCAGAAATCTGGGTGAATTCAGCTGGTTTTCCTGCTTCAGGTATTACAAAGCTAAAGCCAAGGTGTCAGCCAGTGGGGCTCTTATCTGGAGACTCTGGAAATAAATCTGTTTCAAGCTCATTCAGGTTGTTGGTTGAATTCAGTTCCTTGTGATTATAGGACTGAGATCTCCATTTCCTTGCTGGCTGTTGGCTGGAAGTCATGCTCCCAGTCATTCAAAAGACCACCACATTCCCTGGCTCACAGCCCCATTCATCCATCTTCAAAGCCAACGTTGGTAGGTCATATCCTTCTCATGTTTTGTATCTCTCTAACCTAATCTCCCTTCACCTCTTCTTCCTGTTGTATCTCTCTAACCTACTGTTCCTCCTTCCTCTTCTGCTTTTAAGGGCGCATGCACTGACATTTGGCCAGCCTGAATAATCCAGGATAGTCTCACTATTTTAAAGTCAACTGATTAGTAACCTTAATTATTACAGATTACAGGTGCCTGTAATCCCAGCTACTCAAGAGACTGAGGCAGTGCAGGGCG
>NW_022293465.1:0-1132 GCF_002776525.5 Piliocolobus tephrosceles | reverse complement strand
TTCTAGTTTTCATATGAGGATATTTCCTCTGTCACCATTAGCTTCACTGCGCTAGGAAATATGCCATTGCAGATTTCCAGAAAACTGTGTTTGCAAACTGTTAGCTGAAGACAAACGTGTAACTCTGTGAGTTGCATTCACACATCGCAATGCAGTTTCTCAGAAGGCTTCCTTCCAGTGTCTGTCTGAGGATATGACCTTTTTCACCATAGCTCTCAATGAGCTCCCAAACATCACATTGCAGTATCCACAACAAAACTCTTAGCAAACTGTTCCAAGAAGGGAAGGGTGGAACTCTGGGTGATGAAGTCACACATCAGAAATAAATCTCTCAGAAAGCTATTCTCTAGTTGTTCTCTGAGGATACGTGCTTTTCCACAATGGGCCCGAATTGGCTCCCAAATATCACTGTGCAGATTCCACGAAAAGAGTGCTGGAAACTGCTTCCTGAGGTATAAGCCGTAACTCTGTGAGTTGAATTCAGAGATCACAAAGAAATTTCTCAGAAAGCTTCTCTCTCATTTTTAACTGATGATATTTCGTTTATCAGCGTAGGCCTCAGAGCGATCCAAAGTAACCTTTCTTAGGTTCGTCAAAGACAGTGTTAACTGCCTGCTCCATGAAACATAAGTGTATCTCTGTGAGATGAATTCACACATCAACCAGAAGTTTCTAATGAAGCTTCTTTCTAGTTTTGATATGAGGATATTTCCTCTGTCACCATTAGCTTCACTGCGCTAAGAAATATCCCATTGCAGATTTCCAGAAAACTGTGTTAGCAAACTCTTGACTGAAGACAAACGTGTAACTCTGTGAGTTGCATTCGCACATCGCAATGCAGTTTCTCAGAAGGCTTCTTTGCAGTGTCTGCCTGAGGATATATCCTTTTTGTCCGTAGCACTGAAGGAGCTCCCAAATATCAAATTGCAGTATCCACGACAAGACTCTTAGCAAACTGTTCCAATAAAAGAAGGGTGGAACTCTGCGTGATGAAGTCACACATCAGAAATCAATCTCTCAGAAAGCTATTCTCTAGTTGTTCTCTGATAATACTTGCTTTTCCACAATGGGCCTGAATTGGCTTCCAAATATCACTGTGCAGCTTCCACGAAAAGAGTGCTGGAAACTGCTT
>NW_022293464.1:0-1619 GCF_002776525.5 Piliocolobus tephrosceles | reverse complement strand
AAGCCCATCAGACTGACAGCAGATCTCTCGGCAGAAACTCTACAAGCTAGAAGAGAGTGGGGGCCAATATTCAACCTTCTTAAAGAAAAGAATTTTCAACCCAGAATTTCATATCCAGCCAAACTAAGTTTCATAAGTGAAGGAGAAATAAAATTATTTACAGATAAGCAAATGCTTAGAGATTTTATCACCACCAGGCCTGCCTTACAAGAGACCCTGAAGGAAGCCCTAAACATGGAAAGGAACAACCGGTACCAGCCATTGCAAAAACATGCCAAAATGTAAAGACCATCGAGCCTAGGAAGAAATTGCATCAACTAATGAGCAAAATAACCAGTTAATATCATAATGGCAGGATCAAGTTCACACATAACAATATTAACCTTAAATGTAAATGGACTAAATGCTCCAATTAAAAGACACAGACTGGCAAACTGGATAGAGTCAAGACCCATCAGTCTGCTGTCTTCAGGAGACCCATCTCACATGCAGAGACACACATAGGCTCAAAATAAAGGGATGGAGGAAGATCTACCAAGCAAATGGAGAACAAAAAAAGCAGGGGTTGCAATCCTAGTCTCTGATAAAACAGACTTTAAACCATCAAAGATCAAAAGAGACAAAGAAGGCCATTACATAATGGTAAAGGGATCAATTCAACAGGAAGAGCTAACTATCCTAAATATATATGCACCCAATACAGGAGCACCCAGATTCATAAAGCAAGTCCTTAGAGACTTACAAAGAGACTTAGACTCCCATACAATAATAATGGGAGACTTCAACACTCCACTGTCAACATTAGACAGATCAACGAGACAGAAAGTTAACAAGGATATCCAGGAATTGAACTCATCTCTGCACCAAGCGGACCTAATAGACATCTATAGAACTCTCCACCCCAAGTCAACAGAATATACATTCTTCTCAGCACCACATCGCACTTATTCCAAAATTGACCACATAATTGGAAGTAAAGCACTCCTCAGCAAATGTAAAAGAACAGAAATTATAACAAACTGTCTCTCAGACCACAGTGCAATCAAACTAGAACTCAGGACTAAGAAACTCAATCAAAATCACTCCTGAATGACTACTGGGTACATAACGAAATGAAGGCAGAAATAAAGATGTTCTTTGAAACCAATGAGAACAAAGATACAACATACCAGAATCTCTGGGACACATTTAAAGCAGTGTGTAGAGGGAAATTTATAGCACTAAATGCCCACAAGAGAAAGCAGGAAAGATCTAAAATTGACACTCTAACATCACAATTAAAAGAACTAGAGAGGCAAGAGCAAACACATTCAAAAGCTAGCAGAAGGCAAGAAATAACTAAGATCAGAGCAGAACTGAAGGAGATAGAGACACAAAAAACCCTCCAAAAAATCAATGAATCCAGGAGTTGGTTTTTTGAAAAGATCAACAAAATTGACAGACCGCTAGCAAGATTAATAAAGAAGAAAAGAGAGAGGAATCAAATAGACGCAATAAAAAATGATAAAGGGGATATCACCACCGACCCCACAGAAATACAAACTACCATCAGAGAATACTATAAACACCTCTACGCAAATCAACTAGAAAATCTAGAAGAAATGGATAATTTCCTGGAC
>NW_022293463.1:0-4645 GCF_002776525.5 Piliocolobus tephrosceles | reverse complement strand
CCCTAGTGGGGGATGTCTCCCAGTTAGGCTACTCAGGGGTCAGTGACCCACTTGAGCAGGCAGACTGCCCCTTCTCAGATCTCAACCTCCGTGTTGGGAGATCCACTGCTCTCTTCAAAGCTGTCAGACAGAGTCGTTTGCGTCTGGACAGGCCTCTGCTGCTTTAGCTGAGCCCTGTCCCCAGAGGCGGAGTCTACAGAGACAGGCAGGTTTCCTTGAGCTGCTGTGAGCTCCACCCAGTTCGAGCTTCCCAACGGCTTTATTTACCTACTTAAGCCTCAGCGATGGCGGGCTCCCCTCCCCCAGCCTCGCTGCTGCCTTGCGGTTAGATTGCTGCAGACTGCTGTGTTAGCAAGGAGGGAGGCTCCGTGGGCCTGGGACCCTCCCAGCCAGGTGTGGGATATAATCTCTGGTGTGCCGGTGTTACAGCGCAGTATTGGGGTGGGAGTTACCCGATTTTCCAGGTGTTGTGTGTCTCAGTTCCCCTGGCTAGGAAAAGGGACTCCCTTCCCCCTCGCGCTTCCCAGGTGAGGCGATGCCTCGCCCTGCTTCAGCTCTCGCTGGTCAGGCTGCAGCAGCTGACCAGCACCGATCGTCCGGCACTCCCCAGTGAGATGACCCCAGTACCTCAGTTGAAAATGCAGAAATCGCTGGTCTTCTGTGTCGCTCGCACTGGGAGATGGAGACTGAAGCTGTTCCTATTCGGCCATCTTGCTCCGCCCCTCTATGGACACATTTTAAATTATTGATGTGAGATTTTATATCTTTCATATATTACTTTTATTATCAAATTTCTGAGATTATAATTATTCTTAATATTTTTGTTTTTAACTTTTTATGTTAGTGTTAACATTATTTATGTGCCATCATTGCAGTATTACAACATTCACTATTTGTCTAAGTATTTACATTTATCGGTAAGATTTGTACTTTCATATGCTTTCAGGTTACTATTTAATGTATTGTTGTATTTGAATAATTCACTGTAGCAATCTTATACAGCAAGTCGAGTGGTAAAAAATTCCCTCAGTTTTCATTTTTTTAGAAGTTTTTTTTTTTTTTTTTTTATTCTTTTATTCTTAAATATCTGTTTTACCTGGTGCAGTATTTGTCTTTGGGAGATTTTTTCTTTCTGTTTATGGACTACATCATTCCTTTCTTTACTGGGCAGCAATTATTCTACTGAGAAATCAACTGATAGTTCTATCAAGAACTCTTCTGTATATGGCAAGTCACTTTTCTCTTTCTGTGTCTTACATTCTTTGTATTTTATATTGATTTTGTTTAATTATTATATGTCTCCATGTGGTCTTCATTAATCCAAATGTCCATTTTCCTCTGTATATTTAGAATGCTTTCTGTCAGCATTTTAAATGTGTAATTTATGTAATTTCTCAAAAAATGAAAAACAATTGTACACATTTATAAGGGTTATGTCATATTTTTATACTTAAATACAATGTGTAATGTTTAAATGAAAGTAACTAGGGTATTCATTACATCAAATATGTATTATTATTTGTATTAGAAGTATTTCAAATCTTCATTTCTATAATAAATTATTGTTATCTATTGGCATCCTATTGTGCTATCAAATATTAGCATTTATTTATTCTACCTATGTTTTTACCTGTTACCCCAATTTTTTCTCCCCCATATGCCCCTACATTTCCCAGCCTCTAGTGACAATTATTTTACTCTCTACTTTGGTGATGTCAACATTTTTAGCTCCCAGATATGAGAGAGACCATGTCATATTTATCTTTCTGTGCCTGGTGTATTTCACTGAACTTACTGTTTCATACATGTTGCTGCAAATGACATAATTGCATACTTTTAATGGCGTAGTAATATTTTATTCTGTATATATACTAGTTTTCTTTTACCCATTCTTCTGTTGATGAACATGTAGGTTGATTTTTATTTTGGCTATTGTGATTAATGCTGCAATAAACATGGGAGTGCAGATGTCTCCTTATTATATTGATTTTTTTTTGATATATTCCCAGTACTGGAATTGCTAGATTATATGGTAGTTCTATTTTTAAACAAT
Organism: Piliocolobus tephrosceles; assembly: GCF_002776525.5. NCBI lineage: Eukaryota > Metazoa > Chordata > Mammalia > Primates > Cercopithecidae > Piliocolobus > Piliocolobus tephrosceles. Next base: position 2,592 of record NW_022293463.1, on the reverse strand, counting down.
TGAGAAAACTTCATACTGTTTTCCATTGTTGTTGTACTAATTTATATTTCTACCAATGGGTGCTTAAATGTTCTCCTTTCTATACATTCTCACCAATATCTGTTTATTTTATATTTTTGAAAATGCTAATTTTAACTGGGATGAGATGTTATCTTATTGTGGTGTTGATTGGAATTTCCTGGGTAATTAATGATGTTGAATATTTTCTTTCACACACTTGATGGCCATTTGTATGTCTTCATTTGAGAAATGACTGCTCAATATTTTTTCTGTTTTAATTTGATATTTTTTGATATTGAGTGCAAAATATATATTCTCATTATTAATTCATTCTCAGACAGATAGTTGCAAATATTTTCCCCCACTCTGATGGTCTTATCTTCACTTTGCTGTGCAGAAATTTTTCAGCTTGATATAAGCCCATTTGTCTATGTATGCTTTGGTGGCCTATGCTATTGAAGTCTTACCAGAAAAATCTTTTCACAGACCAATGTCCTGAACCATTTTTTCTTAATATATTTTTGTAGTAGTCTCATCGTTTTGGGACTTATATTTAAGCCGTTAATATATTTTGATTTAATTTTTCTATACAGTGAGAGATAAGGGTCAAGTTTTATCCTTCTGTATATAGATATTCAGTTTTTCTAGCATTACTTATTGAAGAAACTGTCATTACCTAAATATATGTTTTTGGCATCACTGTCAAAAACAAGTTGGTTGCCAATGCAAGGATTTTTTTTTTTTTTTCTGTGTACTCTATTCTTTTCTATTTGTCTATGTGATTGCTTTTATGTCAGTAATGTACTGATTTTGTTAATGTAGCTGTGTAATATAATTTAAAAGCAGTTTATGTGATGCCACAGGCTTTAATTATTTATTTATTTATTTGCTCAGTATTGCTATGGGCCCATTTAAATTTTAGGTTTTTTTTTTTTTTTTTTCCCGTTTCTGAGAAAAATGTCATTGTTATTTTAAAAGGGATTTGGCTGAATCTATAGATTTTTGGCAATGGTATAGATACGATGGTATATAGATACTTGAGCAATATTAATTCTCCAAATATATAAGCATAAAATACATTTTACTGTTTCTTATTTAATTTCTTTTATCAGTGTTTCATAATTTTCATTGTAGAAATCTCTTACTACTGTCATTAAATTTATTTCTAGGTATTTTTGTAGTTATTATAAATTGGATTGTGTGTTTTTTAGATTGTTCATTGTTGGCATATAGAAATGCTACTGATATTTTATTCTGCAACTTTACTAAATTAGTTTATCAGTTCTAACAATTTTTGTGGTAGACGATTTAGCCTTTTCTAAGTATAAGATTATGTCTTCTGCAAATAAGAACCAGTTTATTCCTATTCAATCTGGATGGCTTGCATTTTTTTATTCAGTCTAATTGCTCTGACTAGGATTTCCAGTACTAGATTAAATAAAAAGTTGAAAGTGGACATTTTTATGTTATTCTAAACCTTAGAAGAAAAGTCTTTATTTTTGCCTGTTCAGTATGATGCTAGTTGTGGGTTTGTCACATATGGTATTTATGGTTGAAGGTTTGTTTACTCCAAATCCAATTTGTTGACTTTTCTTTATAATTAAAGAATGATAATTTTTACTGAAAATTTTGGTGTCTATTAAGTGATTATATGGCTTTTGTACTTAATTCTATTAATATGTGTATCTCATTTATTGACTTATATGCATTGAACCACCCTAGTATTCATTGGATGAATTCCACATGATCATGGTGAATGATCTTGTTAATGTTTTGTTGAATTTTATTTGCTAGTATGTTCTAGAACATTTCTGCATCTATGTTTATCAGAATTATTGGACCATATATATTTTTTCTTCCAACTTTTATTTTATTTTCAGGGACAATGGATGCAGATTTTTTTTTATTGTGGTAAATTGCATGTTACTGGAGTTTGGTGTACAAATTATTTTGTCAACCAGGTGGTGAGTATAGAACCTGATAGGTAGTATTTTTATCCTCACCCTTCTCCCATCCTACGTCCTCAAGTAAGTCCTGGGGTCTACTATATCTCTTTTTGTGCTTATGTGTATTCAGTGTTTAGTTTCCACTTATAAGTGAGAACATGTAGTACATGGTTTTCTGATTATGTGTTAATTTGCTCGAACTAATGGCCTCCAGCTGCATCCTTGATGATGCAGAAGACATGATTTTATTCCATTTTTTAAAACCATGTAGTGTTTTGTGGTGTATATGTGCCAAAAGTTTTTATCCAGTCCACCAATGATGGGTATCTAGGTTGATTCTATATCCTTGCTATGGTGAAAAGTGCTATATGTGTATGAGTATTTGTGGTAGAATGCCTCATATTCCTTTAAGTATATTTCGCACTTACAGCATTGCTGTATCCAATAGTAGTTCTGTGTTAAATTCTTTGAGAGATTTTCAAGTTGATTTACATACTGGCAGAACTAATTTATATCCCCACCAGCAGTGTGTAAGTGTTCCCTTTTCTCTGGAAAACTGCAAACATCTTTTTTAGTTTTTAATTTTTTTTTTTTTTTTTTTTATTATACTTTAAGTTCTAGGGTACATGTGCATAACGTGCAGGTT
>NW_022293462.1:0-1400 GCF_002776525.5 Piliocolobus tephrosceles | reverse complement strand
CAGCACCATTTATTAAATAGGGAATCCTTTCCCCATTTCTTGTTTTTCTCAGGTTTGTCAAATATCAGATGGTTGTAGATGTGTGGCATTATTTCTGAAGGCTCCGTTCTGTTCCATTGGTCTATATCTCTGTTTTGGTACCAGTACCATGCTGTTTTGGTTACTGTAGCCTTGTAGTATAGTTTGAAGTCAGGTAGCGTGACGCCTCCGGCTTTGTCCTTTTGACTTAGGATTGTCTTGGCAATACGGGCTCTTTTTTGGTTCCATATGAACTTTAAAGCAGTTTTTTCCAATTCGGTGAAGAAACTCATTGGTAGCTTGATGGGGATGGCATTGAATCTATAAATTACCTTGGGCAGTATGGCCATTTTCACAATATTGATTCTGCCTATCCATGAGCATGGTATGTTCTTCCATTTGTTTGTGTCCTCTTTGATTTCACTGAGCAGTGGTTTGTAGTTCTCCTTGAAGAGGTCCTTTACATCCCTTGTAAGTTGGATTCCTAGGTATTTTATTCTCTTTGAAGCAATTGTGAATGGAAGTTCATTCCTGATTTGGCTCTCTGCTTGTCTGTTACTGGTGTATAAGAATGCTTGTGATTTTTGCACATTAATTTTGTATCCTGAGACTTTGCTGAAGTTGCTTATCAGCTTAAGAAGATTTTGGGCTGAGACGATGGGGTTTTCTAAATACACAATCATGTCATCTGCAAACAGGGACAATTTGACTTCCTCTTTTCCTAACTGAATACCCTTGATTTCTTTCTCTTGCCTGATTGCCCTAGCCAGAACTTCCAACACTATGTTGAATAGGAGTGGTGAGAGAGGGCATCCCTGTCTTGTGCCAGTTTTCAAAGGGAACTTTTCCAGTTTTTGCCCATTCAGTATGATATTAGCTGTGGGTTTGTCATAAATAGCTCTTATTATTTTGAGGTACGTTCCATCAATACCGAATTTGTTGAGCGTTTTTAGCATGAAGGGCTGTTGAATTTTGTCAAAAGCCTTTTCTGCATCTATTGAGATAATCATGTGGTTCTTGTCTTTGGTTCTGTTGATATGCTGGATTACGTTGATTGATTTGCGAATGTTGAACCAGCCTTGCATCCCAGGGATGAAGCCCACTTGATCATGGTGGATAAGCTTTTTGATGTGCTGCTGAATCCGGTTTGCCAGTATTTTATTGAGGATTTTTGCATCGATGTTCATCAGGGAGATTGGTCTAAAATTCTCTTTTTTTGTTGTGTCTCTGCCAGGCTTTGGTATCAGGATGATGCTGGCCTCATAAAATGAGTTAGGGAGGATTCCCTCTTTTTCTATTGATTGGAATAGTTTCAGAAGGAATGGTACCAGCTCCTCCTTGTACCTCTGGTAGAATTCAGCTGTGAATCCATCTGGTCCTGG
>NW_022293461.1:0-2033 GCF_002776525.5 Piliocolobus tephrosceles | reverse complement strand
AATTTCAGCCATGATTCAAAAGGGGAACTTAAAAATGGCTTTCCATGGTTTCTAAAAATATATACTTGTGTGTCCCTAAAGGCAACATAAAAGCAGTCAGATCATGCAGTCTCTCATATGCCATGAAAATGACTTTGCCTCTCAATGTAAACGTGAAGGAGAATCACTAAAGGGAAAGTAGAATCCATAGAGCATTTAAGAGCATGAGACAGAAGATGCCCCTGTATGAGAGAAAGAGAAAGAAACCCAGGCTTCTCACAAACTATTCCCATTGAAAGGCAGGTCTCCCAAATCACATTTTAAGGTCTGGCTTCCTCATTGACCTTGGAACTCTCATCTGTCATCTGCTGTGCCATCTGCTTCATTCACTCTCACCTACCTGGGTGTTTTGCTACTCTCTCATGTCTGCTCAGATTCCAAGGCTCTTTCCTTTCTTCCAGATAGGTGATCAGCTCTGGCTTAGAGACAGCAATACCTGTTTTATTTAAAAAAGCAACTGTTGCTGGGATTTTCCAATTACCAATCTAGCACTATCTTTAGTAGGGAAAAGAAGACATAATAGAAGTCTAGAAAATCCCCAAATACTGTTTCATGACAGAACCTCCAGAATATTTAGGACATACTTTAAATTTCTGGGTCTTTACCTCCACTACCCAGTATTACTGAATCAAAAATTAGTGGGACCAATAGGATTTTCAGGTGTGGGCAACAATATTTTAAGCCACCAAACTTCTGGAATTACCACTTATCTATAACAAAAAACACAGATCAGCTCAGGAAAGGGGAAAGTTCAGGTAAAGATGGAACATCTTCAAGAATTTCTTTTCTACAACAACAAATCTCTAAGACTGTCTTGAAAGAAGGAATCTAAAATATATTTGTGGAAAGCAGAAACTACAAAAAACATTCTACAAAGGACAGAAATGAAACCCTTGTGGTATATTAGGAAAAATGTATTGAAATTATCCTCACCCAGGGAGACCAGGTTTCTGTAGTTCTCTAACATCACATTCCTGTACAAATTCTGCTGAGCAGTATCCAGACATTGCCACTCCTCCACAGAGAATTCTATGACCACATCCCTGAATGTCAACAGTCTCTGGAAAACACACACACACACACACACACACACAAAAATGTACACAAACACATGTTTATCAAGTGGCCATAGGCATAACTCTTAATTTGACTCAAGATGAAAACAGTGAAGAGGACTGATTGTGACTTGTATGATTGCCTAGTGTCACCTAATAAAATACTTTTCAACACAGAAATATTCTCTCCTGAAGGAAAGAGGATGGAATAAGATCTCTAACACCAGTGTATCAGCATATGCTTTTCTGTATAATAAAATATAACATTAAGAGCATGAACACAGACATACATTTTTGAGGGCTATATTGAAAATCATACAGAGTAAGTTGTATGTATTTTTCAGATGAAAAAGTCATGGCGAAATAGAGGGTACTGCTCAAATTTTACTATGCACAACAATAAACTGAAGATCTGATTATGCAGATTTTGTTTCAGGAGATCTGGGACCAAGCCTGAGTTTCTGAATTTCTAACAAGCTCACCAGAAGCTAACGTTTCTGGCCTAAGAAGAATGTTGTGTTAAACACTCAGTCAGTGGCAGAGCCTGGGCTTATCCCAGTTTTTCTGACAGGTAAACAATGAGATCCTTCATTTTCCAAGGAAAGATACTTGTAAAGAGAATCAAAGAAGACAGGGGAGCTTCCAAATTAAATGTGATGGTTTATGCACCTCAGCTGGTAAGTGCCCCCAAGGTACTAAATAATAAAGGGAAAGATAATTAATTCTATAGCAGAAAAATCTGTCAGAGAGCTCTTTATCCAAGTGAATGAAATTAACACCATCTATAACAGGACAAGTTTTTATTGTGTGCTAAGGCAGAGGACACATCACCACTGCTGTGATACTGGCCCCCCAAAAAGGTAAGCTATAATCTCGATCTAATCATCAAAAGACATCAAGTGTATGAAAAGTCCAAGCTACAGATAGCTCCCATGTTCT
>NW_022293460.1:0-2572 GCF_002776525.5 Piliocolobus tephrosceles | reverse complement strand
TGAAGAACCCGGAAGTGCACCATCCTGCCTCCGCCCGTCCAAACAGTCCAACCTTTTATTGATAATAGTGATAAAGGGGCGCTGTGGTCTGTCTGGCTACTTCCTGCTGTTAAGGGGCGTCGCCAAGGTCGGAGCCCATGGTTGGTATTTGGACGTATGGATGAAGAATAAAATAAGGCACCGTATTAGTATAGGAATGAGGAATGGAAGCATTTGTTGGAATATGGGCAAAACCCAGAAGGTCGGTCCTGGCAACGTTGGGGAGTATGAGATAGTTAAGAAAATTTAGTAAGTTTGAGGCGAGTGGGGGAAAGCCAAACTGATTTCCACTGATTGCTTTAGGTAGGGGCCCTTTTTAGCTGGGAATGAGGAACAACTGCGCAAAGTAGTTGTTGGCCAGGCAGCAATTAAGAAGTGGAGTTTTTTGTGGAGTGGATGGCTTTCCGCTTACTCCTACTACAGAGATATTGGATGGAAGGCTAGGTCCAGAGAAGGACGGCAAAACAGAATAGGTAGCCTCGCTGTTGATTAAAAAATTGTCTTACCTGCTACCAGGAGAGTTACCTGCGGCTTGGCGAGGATGATGGGGGTCCCCGAGTCTCGGCACCTTCAGTTGTCGTCGTCCAGATGTAGGAGCTGGAAGGAGCTCCCAGGATCCTGGGAAAGGGGGCCACGTAGAGGCGCGGCACCTGTTCTCAGGGTGGGGCAATCAGACTTCCAGTGTTCTCCCTGCTGGCAAGCAGGGCAGGGGGTTGCTGGTGGACGAGGGTTAGGACATTCACTGGCCTAATGTCCTGATGCCTTGCACTTATAGCAAGGCTGCGTTGGGGCTCGGGGACCCTGCGGACACCTGTTGGCATAGTGTCCTGCCTTGCCGCACTTATAGCAGGCTCCTTTTGCAGCCTTGGAGTCTGTGGGGTGTGTGCTCTCTGGCCTGGGGTTACGACTGGGCTGTAAAGCCGCTGCTAGGAGCTGAACCTTCTGTTCAAGGTGAGCTTGCCCTCTCCTCTCTGGAGTTATAGACCTTAAAGGCTAATTTAACTAGGTCTTGTATTGGTGTCTGAGGACCATCCTCTACCTTTTGTTTTTTTTTACGAATGTCAGGAGCTGATTGAGAAATGAAATAAGACGCCAAAATGGTGGCCCCTGTTGGGGAGGCCGGATCTAACCGGGTATACTGGGTTAGAACCTCAGTCAGTTTAGGGTAGAGGTTAGGATAACCTGGAGGTCATGCCAAGTTAAGTCATAGGCCTGACAAAGGTGTCTAAATTCCTTTATGTATATGGTAGGATTAGCTGAGAAATCACCTAAACGCTTCTCAATTTTGGAAAGATCGGCCAATGAAAAAGGGACATGTACTCTGACTACCCCCTCCACCCCAGCCACCTCTTGCAAAGGTGCTAACACTGTAGGAGGGTGTGGGCAGAGATAGGGGACTCAAGACAGCCAGTTGGGGGCCCCAAAGGAGGCATGGGACCGAGTGGATTACTAGTAGATAAGAAGGAGGAAGGAGGAGTCTGGGCAGGAAGGGAGGGGGTGGAGAGAAGGAGGAGTATAGGGACGAGAGCTTAAGGTCTAAAAGCCTTGTACGTAATTAATTTCGGACCACTTGCCTAGCCGCTGGCAGAAATTGCTGAGGTCGATCACGCCACAGTGGAAAGGAAAATTAACCGCTTCCTCCTAAGGTCTTGTTCAAGCTGTAAGGTTTTTAAATTGGCTAGGAGGCACCCTAAGGGGGTGCTCTTTGGAAATTTGGACTGGGGGTTTCCCATTTGTTTCCTCTTTACCGACACAATGGACACAATGGAAATGGAAGTGGATCTCTGCCTGGCTTCAAAGCGTCCTTTGGAACCAGCAGAGACAGACTGGAGGCTCATGGAGCCAAAGTGGAGATTACCTTCAGGCGGACGTCTCCATCCTGAACAGGTCTCCCAAGCCACTTGGTGGCTCAAAATGGACCTCGGACCTGTGCAGGATTTTGGCCGAGGGAGGTAAAGAGGAGACAAGGGCACTTACCCCAGAGAGGCCGTGAGAGTGAGGGAAGCAGGTCTCAGGTCCTGGTCCGTCTGCAGTGTGGAAGCAGGAGGAGGTTCCTCAATCCCTAGAGGCCTGAGGAGGGGTCTCCTCCCGGGTTTCGGCACCAACTGATTTGTTTTTCTAAGACCACCAGAGTGGGCACAAAAGAACCAGCGAGTAGGCAAGGCTAAAAGCAAAACTGCAAATTTATTCTTTGGTCATGTAGCTTCAGGGACGGGAGCTGGGGTGGGGGGTGGAGTTTCTAATACAGTCCCGACAAGAGTGGGGGCTGAGAAAGCCCACCCCCGGCGCATCTGCTGGGAGCGACTTTTCTAGGAGTGGAAGGGCAATAGGCGGGGCACGGGCACGTCGGGGAAGGGGGGCCGCTCCGCAGGTGCCACCAGGTAAATCTTGGTCTCCTCGGATTGACATCACCTGGTGCATGCCTGATTAATCTGCACCTTCCCGGGCGTCAGCTGCACTCTCGCACACATGGGAAGAGCTGGTGGTGAAGAACCCGGAAGTGCACCATCCTGCCTCCGCCCGTCCAAACAGT
>NW_022293459.1:0-6971 GCF_002776525.5 Piliocolobus tephrosceles | reverse complement strand
AATTCTTTTCTTTAAGAATGTTGAATATTGGCCCCCACTCTCTTCTGGCTTGTAGAGTTTCTGCCGAGAGATCTGCTTTTAGTCTGATGGGCTTCCCTTTGTGGGTAACCCGAACTTTCTCTCTGGCTGCCCTTAAGATTTTTTCCTTCATTTCAACTTTGGTGAATCTGGCAATTATGTGTCTTGGAGGTGCTCTTCTCGAGAAGTAACTTTGTGGCATTCTCTGTATTTCCTGAATTTGAATGTTGGCCAGCCCTACTAGGTTGGGAAAGTTCTCCTGGATGATATCCTGAAGAGTGTTATCCAACTTGGTTCCATTTTCTCCCTCACATTCAGGCACGCCAATCAGACGTAGATTTGGTCTTTTTACATAATCCCATACTTCTTGTAGGCTTTGTTCATTTCTATTTCTTCTTTTTTCTTTAGACTTCTCTTCTCACTTCATTTCATTCATTTGATCCTCAATCGCTGATTCTCTTCCAGTTGATCGAGTCGGTTACTGAAGCTTGTGCATTTGTCACGTATTTCTTGTGTCATGGTTTTCACCTCTGTCAGTTCGTTTATGGCCTTTTCTGCATTAATTACTGTGGTTATCAATTCTTCCACTCTTTTTTCAAGATTTTTAGTTTCTTTGCGCTGGGTACGTAAATCCTCCTTTAGCTCTGAGAAGTTTGATGGTCTGAAGCCTTCTTCTTTCATCTCATCAAATTCATTCTCTGACCAGCTTTGATCCATTGCTGGCAATGAGCTGCGTTCCTTTGGAGGGGGAGATGCGCTCTTATTCTTTGAATTTCCAGCTTTTCTGCCCTGCTTTTTCCCCATCTTTGTGGTTTTATCTGTCTCTGGTCATTGATGCTGGTGAAGTATTGATGGGGTTTTGGTGTGGGTGTCCTTCCTGTTTGTTAGTTTTCCTTCTGTCAGGCCCCTCAGCTGTAGGTCTGTTGGAGATTGCTTGAGGTCCACTCCAGACCCTGTTTGCCTGAGTGTCAGCAGCAGAGGCTCCAGAAGATAGAATACTGCTGAACAGCGAATGTACCTGTCTGATTCTTGCTTTAGAAGCTTCTTCTCAGAGGTGTACTCCACCGTGTGAGGTGTGTGGTGTCGGTCTGCCCCTAGTGGAGGATGTCTCCCAGTTAGGCTACTCAGGGGTGAGGGACCCACTTGAGCAGGCAATCTGTCCCTTCTCAGATCTCAACCTCCATGTTGGGAAATCCACTGCTCTCTTCAAAGCTGTCAGACAGAGTTATTTGCATCTGCAGACATTTCTGCAGCTTTTTGTTATTGTTTTTGTTGTTGTTTAGGTGTGCCCTGTCCCCAGAGGTGGAGTCTACAGAGACTGGCAAGCCTCCCTGAACTGCTGTGAGCTCCACCCAGTTCGATCTTCCCAGGGCTTTGTTTACCTACTTATGCCTCAGCAATGGTGGGTGCCCCTCCCCCAGCCTCGCTGCTGCCTTGCAGTTAGATTGCAGACTGCTGTGTTAGCAATGAGGAGGGCTCTGTGGGCGTGGGACCCTCCTGGCCAGGTGTGGGATATAATCTCCTGGTGTGCCCATTTGCTTAAAGCTCAGTATTGGGGTGGGAGTTACCCGATTTTCCAGGTGTTGTGTGTCTCAGTTCCCCTGGCTAGGAAAAGGGATTCCCTTCCCCCTTGCACTTCCCAGGTGAGGTGATGCCTCGCCCTGCTTCAGCTCTCGCTGATGGGGCTGCAACAGCTGACCAGCACCGATTGTCCGGCACTCCCTAGTGAGATAAACCCAGTACCTCAGTTGAAAATACAGAAATCATCGGTCTTCTTTGTTGCTCGCGCTGGGAGCTGGCGACTGGAGTTGCTGCTATTTGGCCATCTTGCTCCACCCCCGAATATCTTCTTTTGAGAAGTGTCTGTTCAATTCCTTTGCCTACTTTTTGATGGGCTTGTTTGTTTTTTTTTTGTAAATTTGTTTGAGTTCTTTGTACGTTCTGGGTATTAGCCCCTTGTCAGATGAGTAGATTGCAAAAGTTTTCTCCCATTCTGTAGGTTGCCTGTTCACTCTGATGGTAGTTTATTTGCCTGTGCAGAAGCTCTTCAGTTCAACATATGCAAATCAATACACATAATCCAGGATATAAACAGAACCAAAGACAAAAACCACATGATTATCTCAATAAATGCAGAAAAGGCCTTTGACAATATTCAACAGCCCTTCATGCTAAAACCTGTCAATAAGTTTGGTATTTATGGAACGTATCTCAAAATAATAAGAGCTACTTATGACAAACCCACAGCCAATATCATACCGAATGGGCAAAAACTGGAAGCATTCCTTTTGAAAACTGGCACAGACAGGGATGCCCTCTCTCACCACTCCTATTCAACATAGTGTTAGAAGTTCTGGCTAGGGCACTCAGGCAAGAGAAAGAAATCAAGGGTATTCAGTTAGGAAAAGAAGAAGTCAAATTGTCCCTGTTTGCAGATGACATGATTGTGTATTTACAGAACCCCATTGTCTCAGCCCAAAATCTCCTTAAGTTCATAAGCAACTTCAGCAAAGTCTCAGCATACAAAATCAATGTGCAAAAATCACAAGCATTCTTATACATCAATAACAGAAAAACAGAGCCAAATCATGAATGAACTTCCATTCACAATAGCTTCAAAGAGAATAAAATACCTAGGAATCCAACTTACAAGGGATGTAAAGGACCTCTTCAAGGAGAACTACAAACCACCACTCAGTGAAATAAAAGACAACACAAACAAATGAAAGAACATACCATGCTCATGGATAGGAAGAATCAATATTGTGAAAGTGGCCATACTGTTGAACGTAATTCATAGATTCAATGCCATCCCCATCAAGCTACCAATGACTTTCTTCACAGAATTGGAAAAAAACTGCTCTAAAGTTCATATGGAACCAAAAAAGACCCTGCATTGCCAAGACAATCCTAAGTCAAAAGAACAAAGCTGGAGGCATCACGCTATCTGACTTCAAACTATACTACAAGGCTACAGTAACCAAAACAGCATGGTACTGGTACCAAACAGAGATATAGACCAATGGAACAGAACAGAGCCCTCAGAAATAATACCACACATCTACAGCCATCTGATCTTTGACAAACCTGACAAAAACAAGAAATGGGGAAAGGATTCCCTATTTAATACATGGTGCTGGGAAAGTTGGCTAGCCATAAGTAGAAAGCTGAAACTGGATCCTTTCCTTACTCCTTATACAAAAATTAATTCAAGATGGATTAGAGACTTAAATGTTAGATCTAAAACCATAAAAACCCTAGAGGAAAACCTAGGTAATACCATTCAGGACACAGGCATGGGCAAGGACTTCATGTCTAAAACACCAAAAGCAATGACAACAAAAGCCAAAATTGACAAATGGGACCTAAATAAATTAAAGAGCTTCTGCACAGCAAAAGAAACTACCATCAGAGTGAACAGGCAACCTACAGAATGGGAGAAAATTTTTGCAATCCACTCATCTGACAAGGGGCTTATATCCAGAACCTACAAAGAACTCAAACAAACTTACAAGAAAAAAACAACCCCATCAAAAAGTGGGCAAAGGAAATGAACAGACATTTCTCAAAAGAAGACATTAATACAGCCAACATATGAAAAAATGCTCATCATTACTTGCCATCAGAGAAATGCAAATCAAAACCACAATACCATCTCACACAAGTTAGAATGGCAATCATTAAAAAGTCAGGAAACAACAGGTGCTGGAGAGGATGTGGAGAAACGGGAACACTTTTACACTGTTGGTGTGACTGTAAACTAGTTCAACCATTGTGGAAAACAGTGTGGCGATTCCTCAAGGATCTAGAACTAGAAATACCATTTGACCCAGCCATCCCATTACTGGGTATATACCCAAGGATTATAAATTGTGCTGCTATAAAGATACATGCACACATATGTTTATTGTTGCACTATTCACAATAGCAAAGACTTGGAATCAACCCAAATGTCCATCAGTGACAGACTGGATTAAGAAAATGTGGGACATATACACCATTGAATATTATGCAGCCATAAAAAAGGATGAGTTTGTGTCCTTTGTAGGGACATGAGTGCAGCTGGAAACCATCATTCTCAGCAAACTATTGCAAGAACAGAAAACCAAACACCGCATGTTTTCACTCATAGGTGGGAATTGAACAATGAGATCACTTGGACATAGGAAGGGGATCATCACATACTGGGGTCTGTTGTGGGGAGTGGGTAGAGGGGAGGGATAGCATAAGGAGATATATCTAATATAAATGATGAGTTAATGGGTGCAGCACACCAACATGGCAAATGTATACAAACGTAACAAACCTGCACGTTGTGCACATGTACCCTAGAGCTTGAAGTATAATAAAAAAAGAAAGAAAAAAAAATAAAGACTGCACCAGAAAATTCTTAGAACTAATAAACAAATTCATTAAAGTTGCAGGACAAAATATTGGCACAGAAAAATCAGTAGCATTTCTATACGTCAATTGTGAACAAACTGAAAAAGAAATTAAGACACCAATCCCATTTACAACAGTCACCAAAATAAAAAGGAATAAATTTAACAAAGGAGGTGAAAGACCTCTCCAAGGAAAACTACAAAACACTGATAAAAGAAATTTAAAAGGACAGAAACAGATGGAAAGATATCCCACGCTCATAAATTGGAAGAAATATTATTTAAATGACCATACTACACAAAGCCCTCTGTACATTCGATGCAATCTCTATTAAAAAATCAATGATATTGTCACAAAAATAGAAAAAAATCCTAAAATTTATACCAAACCAAAAAGAACCTGAGTGGCAAAAGCAATCCTAAAGAAAAAACAAAGCTGGAAGCATCAAACTACCTGCCTTCAAAATATATTACAAGGCAATATAGACAAAACAGCATGATATGAATATAAAAACAGACATGTAGACCAATGGAACAGAACACAGAATTCACAAATAAATCCACATATTCATAACCAACTCATTTTGGTGTGAAGAATATACAATCGGGAAAGGATAGTCTCTTCAATAAACTGTGTTAGGAAAACTGGATATATCCATATGTAGAACAATAAAACTAGACCCCTATCTCACAGAATGTGCAAAACTCAACTCCAAATGCTTAAAGCCTTAGACATAAGACCTAGAACTATAAAAATACTAGAAGAAAACAAAGGGGAAACACTGCAGGACATGGTATAAGAAATTATTTATTTAAAAAGACCTTAAAAGCACAGGCAACAAAAACAAAAATAGACAAATAAGATGATATTAAATTGAAAACCTACTGCAGAGCAAAGAAAACAATTAAGAGAGTGAAGAGGCTACGTGTTTAATAAGAGAACATATTTGCAAACCATCCACCTAACAAGGGAATAATATCCAGAGTATATAAGGAACTCAAATAGTTCAATGGCAAAAACAAATAAATAATCCCATTAAAAACTGGGCAAAAGACCAGGGCAGACGTTTCTCAAAAGAAGACATACAAATCGTCAAAAGGAACATGAAAAATGTTTAACATCACTAATCATCAGGTACATGCAAATCAAAATTACAATGAGATATCATCTCATTCCACTTAAAATATCTATTATCTGGGGAAAGAGCAAGATGGCCAAATAGGAACAGTTCCAGTCTCCAACTCCCAGCGCGAGCGACACAGAAGACCGGTGATTTCTGCATTTTCAACTGAAGTACTGGGGTTATCTCACTGGGGAGTGCCAGACAACCGGTGCTGGTCAGCTGCTGCAGCCCGACCAGCGAGAGCTGAAGCAGGGCGAGGCATTGCCTCACCTGGGAAGCGCAAGGGGGAAGGGAATCCCTTTTCCTAGCCAGGCGAACTGAGACACACAACACCTGGAAAATCGGGTAATTCCCACCCCAATACTGTGCTTTAAGCAAACGGGCACACCAGGAGATTATACCCACACCTGGCCGGGAGGGTCCCACGGCCACGGAGCCTCCCTCATTACTAGCACAGCAGTCTGTGATCTAACCACAAGGCAGCAGCGAGGCTGGGGGAGGGGCGCCCGCCATTGCTGAGGCTTAAGTAGGTAAACAAAGCTGCTGGGAAGCTCGAACTGGGTGGAGCTCACAGCAGCTCAAGGAAACCTGCCTGTCTCTGTAGACTCCACCTCTGGGGACAGGGCACAGCTAAAAAACACCAGGGGAAGCAGCAGAGGCCTGTGCAGACCCGAACAACTCTGTCTGACAGCTTTGAAGAGAGCAGTGGATCTCCAAACACGGAGGTAGAGATCTGAGAAGGGACAGACTGCCTGCTCAAGTGGGTCCCTGACTCCTGAGTAGCCTAACTGGGAGACATCCCCCACTAGGGGCAGTCTAACACCCCACACCTCGCAGGGTGGAGTACACCCCTGAGAGGAAGCTTCCAAAGTAAGAATCAGACAGGTACACTCGCTGTTCAGCAATATTCTATCTTCTGCAACCTCTGCTGCTGATACCCAGGCAAACAGGGTCTGGAGTGGACCTCAAGCAATATCCAACAGACCTACAGCTGAGGGTCCTGACTATTAGAAGGAAAACTATCAAATAGGAAGGACACCTATACCAAAACCCCATCAGTACATCACCATCATCAAAGACCAGAAGCAGATAAAACCACAAAGATGGGGAAGAAGCAGGGCAGAAAAGCTGGAAATTCAAAAAATAAGAGCACATCTCCCCCTGCAAAGGAGCTCAGCTCATCACCAGCAACGGATCAAAGCTGGTCAGAGAATGACTTTGACGAGATGAGAGAAGAAGGCTTCAGTCCATCAAACTTCTCAGAGCTAAAGGAGGAATTATGTACCCAGCCCAAAGAAACTAAAAATCTTGAAAAAGAGGTGGAAGAATTGATAGCAAGAATAATTAATGCAGAGAGGTCATAAATGAAATGACAGAGATGAAAACAATGACACGAGAAATACGTGACAAATCCACAAGCTTCAGTAACCGACTTGATCAACTGGAA
>NW_022293457.1:0-1709 GCF_002776525.5 Piliocolobus tephrosceles | reverse complement strand
GCAGAAATAAAGATGTTCTTTGAAACCAATGAGAACAAAGATACAACATACCAGAATCTCTGGGACACATTTAAAGCAGTGTGTAGAGGGAAATTTATAGCACTAAGTGCCCACAAGAGAAAGCAGGAAAGATCTAAAATTGACACTCTAACATCACAATTAAAAGAACTAGAGAGGCAAGAGCAAACACATTCAAAAGCTAGCAGAAGGCAAGAAATAACTAAGATCAGAGCAGAACTGAAGGAGATAGAGACACAAAAAACCCTCCAAAAAATCAATGAATCCAGGAGTTGGTTTTTTGAAAAGATCAACAAAATTGACAGACCGCTAGCAAGATTAATAAAGAAGAAAAGAGAGAGGAATCAAATAGACGCAATAAAAAATGATAAAGGGGATATCACCACCGACCCCACAGAAATACAAACTACCATCAGAGAATACTATAAACACCTCTACGCAAATCAACTAGAAAATCTAGAAGAAATGGATAATTTCCTGGACGCGTACACTCTTCCAAGACTAAACCAGGAAGAAGTTGAATCCCTGAATAGACCAATAGCAGCCTCTGAAATTGAGGCAACAATTAATAGCCTACCCACCAAAAAAAGCCCAGGACCAGATGGATTCACAGCTGAATTCTACCAGAGGTACAAGGAGGAGCTGGTACCATTCCTTCTGAAACTATTCCAATCAATAGAAAAAGAGGGAATCCTCCCTAACTCATTTTATGAGGCCAACATCATCCTGATACCAAAGCCTGGCAGAGACACAACAAAAAAAGAGAATTTTAGACCAATCTCCCTGATGAACATCGATGCAAAAATCCTCAATAAAATACTGGCAAACCGGATTCAGCAGCACATCAAAAAGCTTATCCACCATGATCAAGTGGGCTTCATCCCTGGGATGCAAGGCTGGTTCAACATTCGCAAATCAATCAACGTAATCCAGCATATCAACAGAACCAAAGACAAGAACCACATGATTATCTCAATAGATGCAGAAAAGGCTTTTGACAAAATTCAACAGCCCTTCATGCTAAAAACGCTCAATAAATTCGGTATTGATGGAACGTACCTCAAAATAATAAGAGCTATTTATGACAAACCCACAGCTAATATCATACTGAATGGGCAAAAACTGGAAAAATTCCCTTTGAAAACTGGCACAAGACAGGGATGCCCTCTCTCACCACTCCTATTCAACATAGTGTTGGAAGTTCTGGCTAGGGCAATCAGGCAAGAGAAAGAAATCAAGGGTATTCAGTTAGGAAAAGAAGAAGTCAAATTGTCCCTGTTTGCAGATGACATGATTGTGTATTTAGAAAACCCCATCGTCTCAGCCCAAAATCTTCTTAAGCTGATAAGCAACTTCAGCAAAGTCTCAGGATACAAAATTAATGTGCAAAAATCACAAGCATTCTTATACACCAGTAACAGACAAGCAGAGAGCCAAATCAGGAATGAACTTCCATTCACAATTGCTTCAAAGAGAATAAAATACCTAGGAATCCAACTTACAAGGGATGTAAAGGACCTCTTCAAGGAGAACTACAAACCACTGCTCAGTGAAATCAAAGAGGACACAAACAAATGGAAGAACATACCATGCTCATGGATAGGCAGAATCAATATTGTGAAAATGGCCATACTGCCCAAGGTAATTTATAGATTCAATGCCATCCCCATCAAGCTACCAATGAGTTTCTT
>NW_022293456.1:0-6862 GCF_002776525.5 Piliocolobus tephrosceles | reverse complement strand
TTCTGCTAGCTTTTGAATGTGTTTGCTCTTGCCTCTCTAGTTCTTTTAATTGTGATGTTAGAGTGTCAATTTTAGATCTTTCCTGCTTTCTCTTGTGGGCACTTAGTGCTATAAATTTCCCTCTACATACTGCTTTAAATGTGTCCCAGAGATTCTGGTATGTTGTATCTTTGTTCTCATTGGATTCAAAGAACATCTTTATTTCTGCTTTCATTTCGTTATGTACCCAGTAGTCATTCAGGAGCAGGTTGTTCAGTTTCCATGTAGTTGAGCGGTTTTGATTGAATTTCTGAGTCCTGAGTTCTAGTTTGATTGCACTGTGGTCAGAGAGACAGTTTGTTATAATTTCTGTTCTTTTACATTTGCTGAGGAGTGCTTTACTTCCAATTATGTGGTCAATTTTGGAATAAGTGTGATGTGGTGCTGAGAAGAATGTATATTCTGTTGACTTGGGGTGGAGAGTTCTATAGATGTCTATTAGGTCCGCTTGGTGCAGAGATGAGTTCAATTCCTGGATATCCTTGTTAACTTTCTGTCTCGTTGATCTGTCTAATGTTGACAGTGGAGTGTTGAAGTCTCCCATTATTATTGTATGGGAGTCTAAGTCTCTTTGTAAGTCTCTAAGGACTTGCTTTATGAATCTGGGTGCTCCTGTATTAGGTGCATATATATTTAGGATAGTTAGCTCTTCCTGTTGGATTGATCCCTTTACCATTATGTAATGGCCTTCTTTGTCTCTTTTGATCTTTGATGGTTTAAAGTCTGTTTTATCAGAGACTAGGATTGCAACCCCTGCTTTTTTTTGTTCTCCATTTGCTTGGTAGATCTTCCTCCATCCTTTTATTTTGAGCCTATGTATGTCTCTGCATGTGAGATGGGTCTCCTGAAGACAGCAGACTGATGGGTCTTGACTCTTTATCCAGTTTGCCAGTCTGTGTCTTTTAATTGGAGCATTTAGTCCATTTACATTTAAGGTTAATATTGTTATGTGTGATCTTGATCCTGCCATTATGATATTAACTGGTTATTTTGCTCATTAGTTGATGCAGTTTCTTCCTAGCCTCGATGGTCTTTACATTTTGGCATGTTTTTGCAGTGGCTGGTACCGGTTGTTCCTTTCCATGTTTAGGGCTTCCTTCAGGGTCTCTTGTAAGGCAGGCCTGGTGGTGACAAAATCTCTAAGCATTTGCTTATCTGTAAAGAATTTTATTTCTCCTTCACTTATGAAACTTAGTTTGGCTGGATATGAAATTCTGGGTTTAAAATTGTTTTCTTTAAGAACGTTGAATATTGGCCCCCACTCTCTTCTGGCTTGTAGAGTTTCTGCCGAGAGATCTGCTGTCAGTCTGATGGGCTTCCCTTTGTGGGTAACCCGACCTTTCTCTCTGGCTGCCCTTAAGATTTTTTCCTTCATTTCAACTTTGGTGAATCTGGCAATTATGTGTCTTGGAGTTGCTCTTCTGGAGGAGTATCTTTGTGGCGTTCTCTGTATTTCCTGAATTTGAATGTTGGCCTGCCCTGCTAGGTTGGGGAAGTTCTCCTGGATGATATCCTGTAGAGTGTTTTCCAATTTGGTTCCATTTTCCCCCTCACTTTCAGGCACCCCAATCAGACGTAGATTTGGTCTTTTGACATAATCCCATACTTCTTGCAGGCTTTGTTCATTTCTTTTTCTTCTTTTTTCTTTTGGTTTCTCTTCTCGCTTCATTTCATTCATTTGATCCTCAATCGCTGATACTCTTTCTTCCAGTTGATCGAGTCGGTTACTGAAGCTTGTGCATTTGTCACGTATTTCTCGTGACATGGTTTTCATCTCTGTCATTTCGTTTATGACCTTCTCTGCATTAATTAGTCTAGCTGTCAATTCTTCCACTTTTTTTTCAAGATTTTTAGTTTCTTTGCGCTGGGTACGTAATTCCTCCTTTAGCTCTGAGAGGTTTGATGGACTGAAGCCTTCTTCTCTCATCTCATCAAAATCATTCTCTGACCAGCTTTGATCCGTTGCTGGCGATGGGCTGTGCTCCTTTGCAGGAGGAGATGCGCTCTTATTTTTTGAATTTCCAGCTTTTCTGCCCTGCTTTTTCCCCATCTTTGTGGTTTTATCTGTCACTGGTCTTTGATGATGGTGACGTACTGATGGGGTTTTGATTTAGGTGTCCTTCCTGTTTGATAGGTTTCCTTCTGACTGTCAGGACCCTCAGCTATAGGTCTGTTGGAGATTGCTTGAGGTCCACTCCAGACCCTGTTTGCCTGGGTATCAGCAGCAGAGGTTGCAGAAGATAGAATATTGCTGAACAGCGAGTGCACCTGTCTGATTCTTGCTTTGGAAGCTTCCTCTCAGGGGTGTACTCCACCCTGTGAGGTGTGGGGTGTCAGACTGCCCCTAGTGGGGGATGTCTCCCAGTTAGGCTACTCAGGGGTCAGTGACTCACTTGAGCAGGCAGACTGCCCCTTCTCAGATCTCAACCTCCGTGTTGGGAGATCCCCTGCTCTCTTCAAAGCTGTCAGACAGAGTCGTTCGCGTTTCACAGGCTTCTACTCCTTTAGCTGAGCCCTGTCCCCAGAGGCGCAGTCTACAGAGACAGGCAGGTTTCCTTGAGCTGCTGTGAGCTCCACCCAGTTCCAGCTTCCCAGCGGCTTTAGTTACCTACTTAGGCCTCAGCGATGGCGGGCGCCCCTCCCCCAGCCTCGCTGCTGCCTTGCGGTTAGATTGCCGCAGACTGCTGTGTTAGCAAGGAGAGAGGCTCCGTGGGCGTGGGACCCTCCCGGCCAGGTGTGGGATACAATCTCCGGTGTGCCGGTGTTACAGCGCAGTATTGGGGTGGGAGTTACCCGATTTTCCAGGTGTTGTGTGTCTCAGTTCCCCTGGCTAGGAAAAGGGACTCCCTTCCCCCTCGCGCTTCCCAGGTGAGGCGATGCCTCGCCCTGCTTCAGCTCTCGCTGGTCGGGCTGCAGCAGCTGACCAGCACCGATTGTCCGGCACTCCCGAGTGAGATGACCCCAGTACCTCAGTTGAAAATGCAGAAATCGCCAGTCTTCTGTGTCGCTCGCGCTGGGAGTTGGAGACTGAAGCTGCTCCTATTCGGCCATCTTGCTCCGCCCCCCCAACCGCTAATGCTATTCTTACAGCACATATAACTTTTGAAGAAAACTGCGAATTATAAACAAATCATTTTTAGTTTGACATATAAAATATTTTATTTTTATGCTAACATTTTTTCATCAGTGGGTAAACTTAGATCACTAATAAAAACTACATAAAATTTTGAGGTCAGAAAAACTGTCATTATTCAAAATAATAAGCACATTTTTAGGACAAAAAATATCAGTTAACGTAGATTATACTTTGTCTAGGTAGAATTAATTGAATGAATCCTTTTAATTTTCCAAATGTAAGAAAGGAACTCACCTTCTCTTCTATAGTAGAATGTAAAAGAAAATAAATAGATCGTCAAAGTGCAAGTGAAAGGTTCTATAGGTGGATTGAGGTGACTGAAGTATCTATTTGCACTTTCAAATTTACATAATGGTGTAATGATTTGCTTGGGGGTGTCTAAGAAATTGACCTTTCGACATTCAAAGCTATGAATACATTTCTGATGAACAGAGGTGACTACAATCAAAAACAGATTATAGTGAAGAACACTTGGAATGAGAAGCCCCTTAAATGATGAAGGAGGGAATGTTTGAGCTGGGAGCTCAGTCTTAGCACCAGGATCTAGCCCTTCAAAGAGCAGTCTCATTTTGTGTGGAGCTATGCCTATTACAGAATCCCTCCTGATAGGCATCCTGGCCTTGAGGAAATGGCTACATTAATACGAACTGAGTAGCCAACCCCTATGAATTAGTAGTGGTAGCAATATAACTCTGAGGTACCACTGGATGATCATGACCAAGGCACCAAGGCTAGTCCTGCTGATAACAAACAAATTAGGGATACATGCGGAAAGCCAACACATGAAGAGGACTGAAAAGCATCCCTAAGAACTTTCACTGCCAGAGCTCTCCTCCTAGTAAAGGATGACAAAACCCATACTCATGAATGTTGTCACAACCATGGGACCTTATGCTTAGGTAACCCCAGGCCTGATTAGCTTATGCTGGGAAAGGTGGTAAAAAGACAAATGAGAGGTGGACAACAATTTAAGGAAGCAAACTAGTTTTCAGAGCACAGAACAGATTGTGGAAGGCTTTGGAGGATGGAGGTAAGAGGGGAATGAAGGAACGCAGTGTTGAGTCGGGGTAAGAACTGCAGAACAACAAGAGGATGGGAATGCAGGTGATCCCAGAGCTCTCTACGCAGGCCTTTGCAGTGTGTCCCAGCATAAGTCACCATGCAAACAGAATGCTTAGGAAAAATTATCCTAGCATATACGCCTGAACTTCCTGAAATTTAGCAGTTCATGTATGTGCCTCAAAATCTGAGTATAGAAGTTATGACTTTAATTATGTGTCAGTGAAATCTGGACATGTAGGTTATATCTCCATGAACATGTATGAATAAAAGTAGCCCTCAGTGTTAAATAATGAGTTTTTGTTTTACAGTATATTTTTGATATTATAATAATTTTATAATTTTCTAATTATTAATATTCAATTTCAAACTCTTTGTGTTTTCATATGTATTTTCTAGACAGTATTTGGCTATATTTTAAATTTTTTCCCAATCTGACCACCTGTCATTTCTATACCCATCATAACTACTTAGAAGATGAAATTAAAGAAAATATTTATTTTATGGTAGCAACTAAAAGAATCAAATAATTTCAAGTACAATTACTAAACAATGTACAATACCTATACAATGAAAACATTAAAATGCCATGAGATGTCATAAAAGAGACCTAACACCAAGTTTCTAGATATAAAACATAACTTATCTCAGAATTATTGTACAAATTTATATAATTACAACATCTATCTGTATCTATCTATCTATCTATCTATCTATCTATCTATCTATCTATCAATCAATCAATCATCTACTTACCTACTTAGCTACCTACCTGTCTGTCTATCTATCTGTCTATCTATCTAGGGAGAAACTAAGCTGATTTTAAATTCCATGAGAAAAAGTATTAAAATGCAAAACATACATAAAGCTTTTAGAAAAAAAAAGGTAGTTGAAACACAAAATTGTATAGCAGTTACTGCAGTGTACAAAGACAGCCCAGCAACCAGAGACAGAGCTAAATACTGTTAGAATTAGGTAACTGATAAACTTTATATATCAAATCACTGGGAAAAATAATGATTTTGTAACAATTGTTATTGGAACGATTAGGTAGGCATCTTGGATGAAAATTCATTTAGATCCTCCATCACACTTTACCATATAGAGTCCTACATTACCTCAATACTAAACCTCTCCTTGTGTGAAAATGCTGACATCTCACTTGAAGTATCAGAGATAATACAGTAGAGACCAAGGTTACTCGCAAATGGGCCCTCAACCCCTCCCTACCTACTTCCTCCAATCACTCACAGCTGTTTATATCAGGTGTCTCATCCATGATCTATTTTCTTCTGGACTCTTGACATCTTATGTTATCTACCTGCCCCTTGTCTCCGGAGAATTCCCTACGGATCAAGGTCCTTTTGCATGTTTGATGTTCAGTGCTATTGTTTCCCTTACTATCCAGAAAACATCTAGCAAGATTCCATAGCTCCTAGCAATGTCCCAATTACATGACAATTGTTTAAAAAGCTAAATACACTTAAATTAGAAGGAGCATGTGACTGAGAGGCAAATTAATCTTTTAAGACAATATTTGAAGGAAATCCAAAAAAGGAGAGTATTGCAGTAAATTTGAGATATCTACTTTTCTTTGCCCCTACAGATGAGTGCCTCTTATAGCTCACTCAAATTTTGGTTTAGCTTTTTTAGCATGTGTCACACAAAATTAGAGGTGGATTTAGAGTATAGAAAAGTGCATTTTAACTTTAGTCAAAAAAATGAAGGAAACAGAAGAGCTTTTGCAGTTCAACATATCTGATTTGGTACAAGCCTACTAAATGGTAGAAATGTGGTTAATCTCTACATAAATTTCTCTTCTAATATATATTCCGGAAGTGAATTTTAATAGTATGCAAGCGAACAGGGAGAGAGACCCAGAGTAATCCACCCGCTTCACCTGTTGTTATATATACTTATGTTCAAAGATAAGTAATAAAAAAAATCACAATGGTTTCCATGTATAAATAACCACTTTTATAAGTGGTTAAAATTATATTATTGATAATTTTAGAGAAAAAATATTTATGATTTATATGAATGGCAAAACAGGATTTATTAAATATTACATTATTTTATGATCTCAATGTAAAATATACATTTTTGTGAGAAAAAATACCTATTAAAAGTAGTTATATATGAATATACTAAAGGCTACATATATATATTATATATATATAAAATATATTTTCCTATATTGTCAAAGTGATGTGTCTTCCTTTTTTTACTGGTATTGGTACAGTATTTAGTTAATTTATTTAAACAACAGGTTTTATTTGGATTTAAATATTTTTTTCCAGTATTGTCTTATTTTCTTCTAAGATCCAAGGTTGCATTTGGTTGTCATGTTTCATTAGTCTCCTTCAAGCTATGAGAGAGTTTATCATTCTTTCCTTTTTATTTTTTATTTATTTTTTTTTATTTTTTGAGGCAGGATCTTCCTCTGTCACCTAGGCTGGAGTGCAGTGGCATGATCATAGCTCACTGCAGCCTCGACTTCCCAGGCTCAATTGATCCTCCCACCTCAACCTCTTGAATAGCTAGGACTACAAGCTTGTGTGCCATGTCCAGATAATTTTTGTATTTTTTTTTTTTTTATTATACTTTAAGTTCTAGGGTACATGTGCA
>NW_022293455.1:355-18555 GCF_002776525.5 Piliocolobus tephrosceles | reverse complement strand
TCTTCCACTCTTTTTTCAAGATTTTTAGTTTCTTTGCGCTGGGTACGGAATTCCTCCTTTAGCTCTGAGAGGTTTGATGGACTGAAGCCTTCTTCTCTCATCTCGTCAAAGTCATTCTCTGACCAACTTTGATCCGTTGCTGGCGATGGGCTGTGCTCCTTTGCAGGGGGAGATGCGCTCTTATTTTTTGAATTTCCAGCTTTTCTGCCCTGCTTTTTCCCCATCTTTGTGGTTTTATCTGTCTCTGGTCTTTGATAATGGTGACGTACTGATGGGGTTTTGGTATAGGTGTCCTTCCTGTTTGAAAGTTTTCCTTCTGACAGTCAGGACCCTCAGCTATAGGTCTGTTGGAGATTGCTTGAGGTCCACTCCAGACCCTGTTTGTCTGGGTATCACCAGCAGAGGTTGCAGAAGATAGAATATTGCTGAACAGTGAGTGCACCTGTCTGATTCTTGCTTTGGAAGCTTCCTGTCAGGGGTGTACTCCACCCTGTGAGGTGTGGGGTGTCAGACTGCCCCTAGTGGGGGATGTCTCCCAGTTAGGCTACCTGGCTGCTGCCTTGGGGTTAGATTGCCACAGACTGCTGTGTTAGCAAGGAGGGAGGCTCCCTGGGCGTGGGACCCTCCCGGCCAGGTATGGGATATATTCTCCTAGTGTGCCGGTGTGCTTACAGCGCAGTATTGGGGTGGGAGTTACCCGATTTTCCAGGTGTTGTGTGTCTCAGTTCCCCTGGCTAGGAAAAGGGATTCCCTTCCCCCTTACACTTCCCAGGTGAGGCGATGCCTCGCCCTGGTTCAGCTCTCGCTGGTCAGGCTGCAGCAGCTGACCAGCACCGATTGTCCCGCACTCCCGAGTGAGATGACCCCAGTACCTCAGTTTAAAATGCAGAAATCACCGGTCTTCTGTGTCGCTCGAGCTGGGAGATGGAGACTGGAGCTGTTCCTATTCAGCCATCTTGCTCCGCCCCCATCCCTTTTTATTTTCTCTACTAGTACGTTGTAACCATGTGGAAATACAGTACTTCACAGAATTAACATACTAATAGAAACTTAATCGTGAAGAAAAGCATTCTGTGTATAACAGAATATGCATCTTCTGGGCTTTGTGGTTTTTTAAAATGGTTAGATGATTGAATAGCATACCATTTACAGGGACAGCAAATTTTCCAAATAGCGGCTACTTAGTTTTACTTACTCTTTAGAAAGGAAATGCATTCTAGGGAGACAGATAGATGTTCGAAAGTTTCAAGAAAAATCTTATAGACACCACTTTTTTAACTATTAAATTTACACTCAAAATGGGACCACTGCAAACAGTCAACAGCAGGGGGCTGAGACAAATGTCTATTAAATGCTTTGACATCATGCTTTTCAACTTCCCAAGATCATAAACAGAAGCAGCCTGTTCGGAGCATAGCTCCTATTGTTTCTCCGTTCACACAGCAACAGCATTTTGGAACTGGATCTGGGCTCTGCCCCCACTGTTCCTGGAGCTCACTTCTGTGGAAACCTGCACAGATCCCTGCATACTCTCTGATCCTGTGACTAGAACTCAGAGCCCCAGTCAGCTGAGCTGCAGATTTTGAGAACAATTCAGCTGCCACGATGGTAGATCTAAGTGTTCATGATTACAAATTTGAAACAGCCTTTGCAAAAATCGTAACTGAGAAAATAATGACAGTGAAAGCGAGCTGATCTAGGTGACTTCACCTTGCTTCTAACCTCCAAGCTGTCCTTTTTCATTCCTAGGCAGAGGCCAAACTAACTTTGGGATGAACTTTGTTTATAGTTTAACTTTGAAACAAAGACAGTAGCAGCCCTTTCCCAAAACAAACCTGCTTCCTGCCTAGGGACTAGACTGCCTTTCCAGAACTAACATATCAGCCACAAGACTAGAAAGTATGGTTTAGGAGTCAAGAGGCTGAAGCCTGCAAGAGTCTGAGCCTCCCCATATTGCTCCTGGGAACAGCATCACTATTGTGAAACCTAAGATCAGTGCTTGAGATATTCTGCAGACCCTGCACTGGGATCAGGTGGCACCACCTCAATCAGTACACTTGGCTCATCTGGTTTTGTGGCCCCCCACCCAGGAGCCGACTCAGTGAAGGAGGACAGCTTCAACTCTCTCTGATTTCTTCTCTGATGCGACCAATCAGCACTCCCCTCTTTCTGACCCCCCCCACTCACCAAATTATTCTTTAAAACACCATCCCAGAATTTTCAGAGACTAATTTGAGTAGTAGTAAAACTCTGGTCTCTCAGCATGAACTAAATTCTTTCTCTATTGCAATTTCCCTGACATAATAAAATCAGCTCTGGCTAGGCAGCAGGCAAGGAGAACTCAGGCAGTCACAAATCTTGATTCCTTCAAGGGACCAGTTTACAAATGGATGACTATGATCAAGGCCACTTTAGTGTTTGCAATGTCCAAAGTACTTCCATTAGTTTCAAATTCATTTGCTGTCACACTCTATGCTAAAATGGCTACCAGAAATATCACCATGATGACTTGGTTTATGCTATATTAGCAAAGTGGTGGCTAAAATGGTTTTTTGTTTTTCTTTTTGAGACAGGGTCTGGCTCCATCACCCAGGGCTGGAGTGCCATGATGTGATCACAGTTCACTACAGCCTCCTTCCCAGGCTCAGGCAATTCTCCCACCTCAGACTCCCAGGTAGCTGGGACTACTATGGCCTGCCACCATGCCTGGCTAATCTTTTTTTAAAAAGAATTTGTATGGACAGGGTTCA
Source organism: Piliocolobus tephrosceles (assembly GCF_002776525.5). Classification (NCBI taxonomy): domain Eukaryota; kingdom Metazoa; phylum Chordata; class Mammalia; order Primates; family Cercopithecidae; genus Piliocolobus; species Piliocolobus tephrosceles. The sequence goes on along the minus strand of NW_022293455.1, from coordinate 15,805 downwards.
CTGTGTTACCCAGCAGGTCTTCAACTCCTGAGCTCAAGCAATCCACTGACCTCAGCCTCCTGAAGCGCTGGGATAACAGACATGAGCCACTGAGCTCAGCCGCAAAGGGGTGATTTTTAAACTGAGGTATATCTACAATAGACACTGTATCTTCAATTGCAGACACACACTGAGGTGATTCAGAATGACAGTATTATATGGAGTCACGGACAAAGGTCACAAAACTAACTCGTGCCATGCCTGGAATGATCTTGATCTGCTGCTGTTGCTCAATGTGAACAAGAGCTGCTCCCTCATCTTGCACAGATGCAGCTCACACAGCTGTCCTCACTGTCTAGCGGGCACCCAGGAAGGCTGTGCTGGAAATGCCTCCCTGCTCACCCTGCCTGCCAGCTCCAGGGCCCTTCCCTTCACAGTAGTCATGAGGCTGGATTGGAAGGGAGCCCTGGTGAAGCTGTGTTTCAGTGTCATGTTGGTGCATCTGGGAAGAACCCCATGACTCTGCAAGGCTCCTCACACTGTCATGGGCAACTCCAGACCTCAGTGTGCTGCTGTGGATGTCTCAATACCCATGGAGCCTTGTGAGTGTGCTGGGCATGGGAAGATGCCCCAGAAACGCTTCTCACGCTGCGGGAGTTGAAAGTTGGAGCTTCTAATTCATCAGGCTGATTTCCAAACACATGCAACACTCCCAATGGGGAGGGGCCAGGGCACAGGAATCTGAGGCTATTTAACTTCCTATCTCAAGGTTCCTATAAAAACAGATCTTCAGATAAAAGGGGAGGAAAGGACCAGCAAAAGCAACTACACAATGGGTGACTTAGGTTGAAGCTATAACTTATCCATAGTCCAGAGTCTCTAGGAACATAATAGTGGCCAATTATTTCAAAGACCAAATGTTTGCCCCTTAAAAAGGGACTGAAACTTGCAGATAGATTCTAAAAAGCTATAAAGACATTTACTGTACTCTGGCATTCTGATAGTACACTTGCAAGAGGTTTGCCAAAACACAATCAGAAAAATCCTTTTTAGTTTATCCAGGAGGTTATTACAAGAATAACACATCAAGCCCTACCCATTAATGCTGGAAAATGCAAACTGTTACACTAAAGCTGGATAGAGAGAAGTCTGTGGTCTTATGCCTATTTCCTTTACCTGCACAATCAAACCTATAAAGATATTTTTTACAGTCTTAAGTTGGAGAGCAATGAGTATGGAAACTGGTTACACATTTCGCCAAAATCTGACAAACTCACATGTTCTCAACTGCAACATCCTGGGTATTCTGGCTGTCATCCACACTCCACAGACCACGGTTTCTCCAAACCTTGGAGGCAAGAAGCATGGCTCCACGGACAATCTTTTTCCAATTAGTAGGACAAAGATCGACGTTAAAAGTCGTGCAATGTACACCTGCAAAATAGAGCGCTGGTCTTTAATTTCATTTCAGTTTAAGCGTGGTGATAAGAACATTTAAGAATGAAAGATTTCTTCTGGTTTTGACCAGAAAGTAAGTGCCTTTTATTCTTATGTTCTGTAGAGACTTTGCTCAAAGTAAGAGACCAAATCACAGTCATAGTCAGATACTTCTGCAGCCTACTCTGCCCATAGACATTTCCAGCCCAATTTCGGTCACAGGGATGACTGGACATTCCTGGGCATGAAGAGAGGCACCATCAGCACCTTCACACTCATGAAAGGCAGCACAAACTCAGGCCCAGTGCAGATTAAGGTTGTTCAGGAAACGCTCCAGTGCCGTCCGTGTGCTATGTCACACCTGGCTGGCAGATAGATAGAAATTTTACAGGTGTGCCATGCTTGAATATGTAACACCCAAGTGATATGAGGACACTGCTGTTTTCTCCTTTTCACAGTAACTAACCCACTCTTGGGACACCAGCTGAAGAACTGTGTTTCAAGAGCGCTTCCCAATGCCTGCCATGCAGATAGCATGGCAAGTGCAGGTCTCTGTGGCTGAGAAATAATCTCCGTATCCAGTGCTTGATAAGGAATGCATGCGTATGAAAGGAGGGTCCTGCTCACAGCCCCTATTTTCCACGTCTCCACAATCACTTCATGAATAATCATTTCTTGTCCTACAGTATCTGAAATTCAGTCAATTCGGTTGGTTTTTAGGCAGCTGTCGGCCTCTGTATCCCTGGGGGTCCTCTCAACTAGACAAGCAGTCTGTGAGACAATCTCAGGAAGTATTTTCTATCTATCCAATCTCTATCCTATAAAGAACTGGGTGAAGGACCAGCTGAGTGAAGGTGACAGAGGTGAGCTGGGAGGTGTTCCTATCCCAGAGGGTGCTCTGCAGAAGAGTATGTCTCTATGTTACTTGACGTCTTTGTATCAAGACCAAAGGAAAACAGTTCATTTTAAGAGAGTTCATTTCTTGTCTGAAGGTTATCAGATTGGCAGCTCAGATCTGGCAATGTTCTCCGAACTCAACTGTGTTTTCAAAATCAAATGGCTGGTGAACACGATTATGTTCTTATTCTGCTCTCTTTCCCCCTAACTCTGCACTAGCGGGTATCCTAGGAATCACTCTCCCTCCCAGGGTTCAACTCCACAGCACTCATTAGAGAGCGCTTAAACAGCACTGGCAAGCCCTCAACTTCCTGTGACCTTTACTGGTAAGCTGGACCTGCTGACACTCACAGATACCACTTGTCCTCCTGGGTCAGTAAGAAAGTTCCTTTTTTAACACCAACTCTTCTATCAGCACGGATCCCATCCCACTTTTGCAGAACACTATTGCCCCAAACCACCTCTTCTTGGAGACTTTCTCCCTCTCTGCCAGAGGTTTTCCTCAATACAAATGTGTTTCCTGTTCCCACCCTGCTCCCCGCAGCTCCCCAGAGGCATCCTCTCATTTGCTCACAGCATCAGGCCCTGTAGCCAGCTCCTCACCTCCCGTCCTCCTTAACCCACCTCACCCATCCCCATCACTCTCCTGAGACTCCTCTTGCCAAGGTCCTCAGTCTTGACACCTACCAACCAGAGCCCTTCACCCCAAGGCTCCACTCCCCAAACTGGCCCTAATCTTGTCCAGGGAATTGTCATTGGCCTAGCTCCTGGGGACTAATACTTACATGTGAGTTACCCTGTTTCAATCTGTGTGCAAACACTCTGTGCCCACCTTCACTGGTAGGTTGTCTGCTTCAGATTCTGAGCCGCCACGGGTCACAGCTCACCTGTATCACCCTAGTTGTTTCTCGGTCCTCTTCTCTGCCCCAACCTTCCTCCCAACTGTGGTCTACTCTCCCCAAAGCAGTCACCATAACCTATTAAGAACACTGCACTCCACTGCTCAAGATCTACTATGAGTATCCCCATCAAACTGGAATAAAATCTGAACTTCTTCCCAAGGCCTGCAAGCCAAAGGGCTCTGTGAGCTGTGGCACTGCCTGTGTGGCCTCACCTCTTCCATTCTTCCCTTCATTCCTGTCACCACGCAGGCCCCCTGCTGTTTGTTCCTTGAACACACATGAAATGTGTTCCTGTCTCAGTCTTCACACTCATCCCACTGCCTGTCATGTCAGCACTCCTTATCATCCTCGATTTATAGTCAGGTCACTGTTCAAATGTGACCCTCTACAGAGGCTCTTCCTGATCATTCTATCTGAATTAGTGAGCCCCTCCCATCCCTCTCTCTTTATCCTACTTTATTGTTTTGCTATTTGCTATTACCTGAAAACAATGCTTTCCTCATTACAACATAAGCTCATAAAGAGAAGGACTGTTTTCAACCTGTCATCTTCTATACTCCAGCACTTAGAAGAGTGGCACAGGGTCTGCATCCAGGGGGTGTTTATGGAACAGACAACTTCTTGGCAGCATTTAGCACTGTGACCACAGCCTTTCCTATCTTGAACCCTTTGTTCTTCTTTTATTATCCTCTCCTGCTCTTCCTCCTCCCCCTCTAGCCACTTTACTGGGGGCTTGTCCCTTACATGCTGGTAGTCCTTACAGAGCTATCTTCTGTCCACCTTCTTTTCTTTTCCTTTTTAGAGATGGGGACTTGCTATGCTGCCCAGGCTGGACACAAACTCCTGATCTCAAGTGATTCTCTTGCCTCAGCCTCCCAAGTAGATGGGACTATAGGTGTGTCCCACCATGCCCGGCTTCTCCACTTTCATTCTAAACACCTTCTCTGCATTTGAGCAGCTACTCTCTCTTTTTTTGAGACAGTGTCACTCTCATTGGCCAGGCTGGAGTGCAGTGGCATGATCTCAGCGTACTGCAACCTCCACCTCCCGGGTTCAAGTGATTCTCCTGTTCCCATCCTGCTCAGCCTCCTGAATAGCTGGGATTATAGGCACCCTCCACCACACCTAGCTATTTTTTTGTATTTTTTAGTAGAGACAGGGTTTCATCATGTTGGTCAGGCTGCTCTCGAAATCCTGACCTCACGTGATCAGCCTGCTTCAGCCTCCCAAAGTGTTGGGATTACAGGTGTGAGCCACTGTGCCCAGCCTTGAGCAGGTACTGTTACCTCATTCCTTATTTCCAGTTCAGATTCATGCTCAAGTCCCATAGATCCAAATAATGACTGCACACGGCCACTCTCCTATCTCACAGGCACACCAAATTTAGCCTGTCTACAGTGAACTCCCCCTTCTTCCAATCCAGCTTTCCCTCCTGCATCAGCTCTCTCTCTCTCTCTCCAGCTGGAAGTTCCACTCCTGCTTCCCACCAGCATGTGCTGAGCATTCCAAAGGGCCTGCAGCTCGATCAAGAGGCCTGCGTCTGATCCACTGCCCATGGAGGGGTTTCCATGTAGGTGCCCAGCAAAAGCCTTCTCTTCAAAGCTCTAGCCAGATGCTAAAGGAGAGGGTATTGCTCTAAGTAGCTTTTCTCTCCTTGCTGCGTGGTTGACATTCCTCTACAGGTTAGTGTGGGGAGGGGTAAACCAATCCCAGCCATCCGAAGACAACTTCATATTCAGAATGAGTCTCACTGCAGGAATTCTGTGAGAACGATGTAGAGGTGAGGACACCGCTATGGCTTAGCAGCTCACTAGCAAAGCCCTTGTCCAAGTATTAACTGGTAGCACATTCCTGGGCAGTATCTCGAGCAGGCACAAGAGGTCAGCAGGAACAACAAAGCATTCAGAGCAGCAGCTCCCAGTCACTGCATGCATCAGAAGTGCCCAGGGAATATGGCCTGGGACTCAGCTTAGACCTACATTGGAATCTGTTAAAGAAGAAACCAGAAATCTCTCCTGCTGCCTTTAATAGCAATTATTCTGTGATAAGAAAAGCAATGGCATCATTTTAAGCCATACTGATGATTAAACTCATATATGTGCGTTTAGCTGCTTGCACAGGTTTCTCTTAAAAGATCTGATGATAATTTCAGGAATCTACTTTTAGTTAGAAACATGGCCATATGCTGTGTGGAGGCCAGTTCTTAAAGAAGCTTTATAGATAAGAAATACCTTACCAAAGCTACGATTGCACATGGAGCTATTAGATTTATGATTTGAAAAAGAGTACAGAAATATCTGAAAATACAGTCGCGTTTGGGATCATGCTCAAAGGATTTCCCTGGAACCTTCTCTTGCTGAAAGAAGAAAAAAAGGCAATATAAATATCCACTCAAGAAAGCATTTTAAGAGTCCTTAAGATGGCAGTGTTCACATTTGGGCCCATGTGTCCCTTACAACAATTTTGATAGGACAAAATGTCTTTTAATTTTAAAAATATAAATAGTAGGATTTTAAAATATTTTTGGTTTTCGGCAAACATAGGCCCGAGGCTGGTCCTGTGGCTATTATGTATCTGAAGAAGGAATTTACAAAATTTTTATAGCATTTAAACTGATTTGAACTTAAATTGTTTTCTAATTCTATTCACACAGATTGTGCATATTTGTTAGGACTATTTACAAATATTTATATTGTTTGCTGCTATAGAAAATTATTTTTTTAAATGACACATTTTGTTGGTTGGATGGTATATTTACTCCCCTTAGCACACGAATTAAAGCTGCAAGTCAGCTCTTACTCCAGCATGCCCACTTGACAACACTCCTTATATAAGATGATTAGACACAATAGAGGCAAGACTTAAAGGTGGGTGATTTTGACTTCAAGCATGAACTAAATACAGCTCTATGAGACAAAAGTAGAACCTCAAAGAAAGCGACACTTACTGAAAGTGGATGTATTGGCTCTTCAAAAAGAGCCAGAGATCTATTTGCGTATCTATAAAATAAGAATGTGCATTTAAGAAATTAATTCAGGAATTGTTAATATCTTAGTAAACTATCTGCTGGGAGTAGGGCATGGAGGGTGGAGAGAGATACGTCATGTTTGCTTTGGTAATATTCGTTCACCAAAACAGTTTTTGCAATTTTTTCTCCTGGATCCTGGCCTTCAGAGGGTTTCTTGACCTCTTTTTCTTCAGCACATAGTGTCCTGAACTGTGAAGTCTTTTCTACATTGATTAACCAGATTTGCCTTTAAATATTGACCCCCACTAACAGGCGATGGTAATAAACTACATCTATTTTCACTCCTCTACCCTCATGCTGGAACACAAGAACACTTTATAAAGCAGTAGTGGTTGGCAATAAAGTTTTTAGAACTTTTAATAAATGTGAATGAGATTCAGATTTCCCAAATCTTCCTTTATTATACTTTTATCATATTTGTTTAAGTAGTTTGAGTTACAGAACTAGTTGCCTATTTATTTTAAAAGAGGCCAGTCTTTAATGAACTTTAAAAAACTAACGCATTGTGTGCTCACTTAGGAAACCAGTGGTTCTCCAAATGTGGTTTGTGGACCCTGAGATTCCTTAGGAGGCCCATGATTTCAAAACTTCTTCTTTTTTTTTTTTTTTTTTTTTTTTTTGTGAGACACGGTTTTGTTCTTTCATCCATGACGGAGTACAGTGGTACAAACATGGCTCACTGGAGGCTTGACTCCCTGGGCTCAAGTGATCCTCCTGCCTCAGCCTCCCAAGTAGCTGGGATGAAATGTGCACACCATCATGCCCAGCTAATTTTTAATTCTTTTTTGGTATAGATGGGGTCTTGTCACATTACTCAGGCTAGTCTCAAACTCCTGGTCCCAAGTAATTCTACCACCTTGGCCTCCCAAAGTGCTGGGATTACATGTGTCAACCTATGGCCCAAAAGATTCTTATAAGAATACTAATTCAACCCGAGAAGCTGATTGAAAATAAAACAGAAGAATAATGTATTACTTTCTAAAAGTATTAAGAAATCGCTTGCTATCTCACTGTTCAACACTTGTAATGATTGCGTAACAGCAAAAGTGGGTAAAACTGTGGCTTCTCAGTAAGAATATGGGCCGTGGTACCGAATTATACTAGTATCCATTCTACTCTTCACTGCCCCTTGCAGTTTTTGTTAAAGTAGCCTGCTTCCCTTAAGAATGTCCTTGATGAAACAGTAAAAATTAATGGTGTTATTAAATCCTGAACTCTCTTTTTAGTATTCTAAGAAAGAAGTTCACATAAAGCGCTTCTGCATACTGAAGTACGGTCATGTTAAAAGAAAGCACTTGTGATTTAATTGTGAGCTGAACAAGACAATTTTTCACAGAACACCATTTCCATCTCAAAGTATGACTGACTGTCATTCTCTAAAAGAAGCCAAGTGAGTCTGTCATTTCAAGGAAAAATAACAAGTATTTGTGGTCTGTAATAAATCTAAAGCTTTCCAGCTAAAAATCAGGACTTGGAAAACTCATACCTACAAACTGTGAGCTTGGCAGCATCTCAATATTTGAAGACATTTTTATAATCATGGTGATACTAATGAAAGTGAGTTTTTGACACTATAAATGAACATGAATTAATATTTTCCAAAGAGCCAATGCATAATATTATAAAAGGTGGTAAAGGGAAAGATCCATTCAGTGTACAAGAAAGATCAGTATTAGTGGAATGAATTCATTGATATGTACAATCCCATTATAACTATTTTAATAAATCAGTGCTTGTGGAGTTTTGGTGTGGTTAAAAATACTCACAATTACCTGAAAGCTTTAAAAATACCCCCCCCCCTTTTTTTTGTACTATATATTTGCATGAGGCTAGGTCATCTTTTTAGTGCTTCTTTACAATAAATTTCAAACAAGACATAAGCAAATACACAGTGGGACCCTCAATAATTTCAGAGTGAACAGTGTCTTACAGACCAGCCCACAGATGACTCACTTTCACACTGTGAAATACGCACTCTACAGCTTATGTCTATAGTTAACACCTAACAGCGTGTGTCATATTATACAAAGTGATGAGCTGGAGTAACAAGGCAGGTTTTCAAAGAGCTCACCTGTGCTTTTTGTTGTAATATATTGCCAAAGTCACACTGTAGAGGGAAAAAATACATTTGTAAGAACTGATTCTATCATTTCTTAGGCCTTAATATATGTTTTTAAAAGGGGTAGGAGGGAATTCTCTCAGTGGCCCTGAAATCCTCTCATTCAAAACAGTACTACATGAGCCCGTTTCTTTTGTTTTAGCTCTCTGGCTTTATAGAGAAAATAGGATAACCAAACTGCTAGGCAATATGCTGTTAGAAGATGTTTCTGCTGATGGTTAGTATATATACATAATTACATATCTTCCCTGTCATTTGATCTTCTACCCATGAAATCTTTCATTCCGTGCAAGTCATTTACATCCATGTGTACATATGCTCACATTTAGGCCATACAGTAATGTTTTGCTTTTTAAGTGGCTAGGCCCTGCATTTCAAATGATTTAGTTCACCATCACTCACCCATTTGTCATTATTTACCTAAAAGCACATAATGAATGTGCTTTATACCAATTAAATAGTTTCAAATCATCTATGCATAATTATTAGCAGAAAATTTATTAGTCAACATAATACACACAAAAATTGTGATGACACTTGTAGCTATCCTGAAATAAACAGCACTAAACACACAGCATAATACCGCATCATACAATATTCATGACAGGTATTTCCACATTCGTTTAAACAAAATATTAGTGAACAAATACAACTCTTCAGATGTATGTTACTGTGGTCCTAAGTCATCCTCAGATGTCGTATGTCAGCAAACAGGAGCTTCTCTTGGATAAGTTCTGTGCTTCCATTTGCCCTCAGCATTTAAAATGAAGCTCAGAATGACTTGAGAAGGCAAATTTCCAGTTGTAAAAAGTAGGCCATACAACATTATTAGCATCTAAGATGGATATTTCTATAGTGCCTCAAACAGTTTCATCTCCAAATTGATTTCAAAATCACAGAATTGGAAGTTACATGCTGAAAACACCACTGAACCTTACATGACACTCCATGAATCACCCATTTTACAAATAAGAGAACCAAAGCTTCAAACTGATTTGCCCAAGGTACCCACATAGTGCTTTTGTGAACTGCAGGTGTTCCCAAAACACTATGGTATGGTTTAAATTTAAGCGTATGCACACATACATAGAAATGACTTGCACAGACGAAAGGCTCTATGGGTAGAAAGAAGAGCAAATGACAGGGAAAACTTGTAATTTATGTTAGAACCATCACTCCTCCGCACAAAGGAAGCAGTGGCCCCCACGTTTGCTGCCCACTGGACCACCCGAGGAGCTTTAAAAATGGCCTCATCATCAGCTGGAGATATTGTGATTTAGTTGGCACTGGACATGATTCGGGCATCAGGGTTGTTGGTAAAGTTCCCCCAGGTGATTCCAATGTGCAACAAAGTTTGGGAATGATTGAGTTAGGGTTAAGCTCAGAATCATCTGGGATGCTTTTATCCATATAATGATACGTCACAGAGTTAACCATTTTTCTAAAAGGCTTGTGAGTGCCCAGAGATGGAGGAAATGTGGAGCTGGGAAGAGGCATTTGTTTGCAGACATATATTTTGAAGAAACATGTATAAGTGATTATAATATGGCTCACCCATCCCTTGGAGAACAATGGACTACTAACCATGAAAAACATCTTTCAAAATCTTTCCAAAAGCCAATTTGCTGTATTAATTTGCTCAGTAAATCTCTATTTCATCAAGGTAAATATACTAAATGATCCCTTCTAAAATTTGAGAGCAAATTAAAACTAACTGTATTTCAAAAATAGACTTCTAGGCCAGGCCTGGTAGCTCGTGCCTGTAACCATAGCATTTTGGGAGGCTGAGTTGGATGGATTGCTTGAGCCCGGGAGTTTGAAACCAGCCTGGCCAACAAAGCAAAACCTCATCTCTAAAAAAGAAAAAAAAAATTCTATTTAAAAAAACTTGTAAGAATTAGACTACGCTGGAAGAAAAAGCAGAACCTCTACTTGTTTGAGCAAGGTGAAGCTTAAAAATTACTTTTGAATTGCATACTGAAACATCGGAATCTTTTGAAATCAGAACAAACCAGGGACTCTAGTCAAAAGAGAGTGGCTTTTTACTTAGGGTTGAATACAAACATTAAATGATGACTCCACAGAGGCCAAAACTCAGGGCTTTAGACACAGATGGAGTCCAGTTCCTGCTCAAACACAATCTGATCTCAGTAATTGTTATACAGGAGAGAAGAAAGTGACATGATTATGACTGTAAATTTACCATTATTAGTTAAAGGAGAAGTTACCGACAAATGAGCTTAAAAAGCTAGTACATTAGAAACAAAATTAAGCCTGTAAGTTAGTCATGTTCATAGACTGGAAAGTTAAGTTAGGAATAAGGACATTAACATGCTAAGTTCTCAAATTGTTTTCCCAAAATCAACACTCATAATCTAAGGAGATGTTAATAATGTTCCCTGGACACATCCCATGGAACTGGGATTTGTTGTGGTTTTTTAAATAAACTTGAACCCATCATTCGAGGGTGCTTTGAAAAGGCATGTCTGATTGTGGTCTATGAAGTGCTCATGCATTATGGGAAAATTTCAATGCAGATACACTGTGCACCACTGGAGGACAAGCCGTTCCTCCTTCCAAGAGTAGTTTCCAAAGTAGTACCCATGGTCTTAGGCCTGTAGCCCATAAAGAACTAATAATTTTCCCAGAAACATCCAGTAAAAAGCACCTCTCCTACCCATTAGGTTCAACACTGTCATAACATAAATGCATCAAATGAAGAGCTATGCTTTTTCTGGGATTGCTTATTTGCTACCTGACTTTCCCTTCTACCACACAGTCTCTAAGGTTAAAAGAGAAGCAGAAAATTCATATTTAGGTCCTGGAAATCCATATATAATTGACATCAATTTCTTAAACTGCTTGCTGAAAAGGGCAACCAAACGGATGAAATGACAGAGGATGGCCAGGATGCTTTTAGCATATGGGGGTCTGTCACTCAGCCCTTGGCAGTCTCATTGTACTCACCTTTCTAATGTATGTCTAAGATCAGGCTGGCTGACTGTGCTGTTATCTAGCAATATGGTGGAACATGAGCTGCATTTTCTATCAAGATGCCATGGAGGTATCTGAAGGAGAAGGAAGATAGAGAAAAATGTCACAGTAGGCTGAACCTGCAAAAGTGTGGGCTGTTTTCCTTAGTCAAAATGTCAAACAATAAAGCATTAAGGTATTTCTTATGCCCCATGACCTGCCTGAGTGTGGTATCATGAGCAACTCTATGGGACTCTCACTGGAGGTGCTTAACTTCCGCAGATGATGTTCGAGGAATGGTTTATAAAATGCTGACATTGCTATGATACCAATCATCAAACCTGGCAAGCCTCTGTTATGAATTCCCTTTATAAATAACGGGAAAAGTTTAAAATAAGATTTCATTTTTTTTTTTTAATACGCAGTAAGAAGCAGTTGAGATTTTCTATTTGTATTATTCATTAACTAAAACAAAATGTCGTGCATTAAATAATACTGACACAAGAGCATTTTTATTGCAGCAAATAAAGACCTCATACTATATTCACTAAGTTACTAATAATAAGTGTACTCACTCAAGAGACAGTGTGATGGAACCAGCGTTTTAGTGTCAGAGACTCTGTGTGCCAGGGTGGCTCAGTGACCAAACAAGTGAGGGGACATAGGTTTCTCTGGGCCTGTTTCCTTAAGGAAAGATAGAAAAACTACTGCTTTAAGACTCCCTCACATCTGAAAATCAGATGATGGAAACAACTTCGGGAATTTAACTTTCACCTCATGTTTACATAAGACTGCTATTACATTACTCAAATGAGAACTTCCGAGAATACTTTGCATTCATTTCAAAAGTTGACTGATTTTATTCTGTAAGTTATCTGACACATATTATGGTACTTTCTTGCTCCACTCATGCTGCTCTCTGCCCAGAATACCTATTTCTTTCCTTCTTGTCCCAGCAAGCTGCACCTCCTCTGCCTTCTGGGATCCCTCTGCCAGCAGCCACACCACAAAACATTTCCAGTTTTGTGTACTTGTCAGTCTAATGCACTGAGTGTTACATGATAGCAATTGCCTGCAGAGCATCCTCCTGGTGAGAAAGTAAGCCTCTCCAGGGGAGGGAGGGCCCTTCCTCTCCTACCTGCAGCTGCTGAGCACAGGATGTGGGAGAAATTAAGGAGTTCAATAAGCGCTTGACAAGTTATTTAAACCAGTTTCAATTTGGAAGGTAAATCTTCCTACAGTTGCAAATCGGTGAAAATCTATCTGCAGTGCTATCAGAGAGATGACAGTGAACTTTTTGAGCCCTCTAGGAAATAAACTGTCTCTAAAACACTTTAAAAGTATCTGTTCATTTGTTGAGAGTGCAACAGTCAATATGGAAACTGCCTCATCAATGTTTTAAAAAATGCTCTTCCTGGCTGGGCACGGTGGCTCACTCCAGTAATCCCAGCACTTTGGGAGGCTGAGGCGGGTGGATCATGAGGTCTGGAGTTGAAGACCAGCCTGGCCAAGATGGTGAAACCCTGTTCCTACTAAAAATACAAAAATTAGCTGGGTGTGGTGGCGGGCATGCCTGTAATCCCAGCTACTCAGGAGGCTGAGGCAGAGAATTGCTTGAACCCGGGAAGCAGAGGTTGCAGTGAGCTGAGATCATGTCACATTCCATCCTGCGCAACACAGCAAGAAAAAGAAATGTTCTTTCTTAAAAATAATGGCAGTAACCAAATCCTAGTCACCAAATAGTTGAAGAGATCAACAGCATTATTTAAAACTGCAAAATACCAATTATTTTAGCTTTAAAAAAATGACTCAGATGAGCCTTCTTCCCCTCCTGTTGGGATATGCTTGTCTGCATCATGTTATCACCCTCTTCCGTCAAGGTCTCCCAGAAGTAGATGAAAGACAGGGAAGGGAGAAGATCTAGCAGTTATTTATAAAAGTAGACAGTATTTTAAAAATGCCTGTAGGCAATAATCAGAAACACCCATACAATCTAACACCATTTCGCTTGTTCCAGATGATTTTTACTGCAAATTCACTTACTTCTTAACAAAAATTCCAGATGTTTTTGAACAACAGTACTATTTGAAGGACCAAATTCTCCTTCAAGGTAGAAATGTTTTAACTCTAGCTAAACTCTTATGTCTCTTAAGTGATTCTATTAATGTGTATACTTTACATTAACAGTGTATGTGGGTCAATGTATATACTTTTATTGACTCAAAAAACAAATACAGCATGAAAAATGAAAATGGCCTCATTCGGATACTTCTATTCAAAGTGAAAGAAGGTATTCCTTAAGGTCATTACTATTGGGGTAATACAGCATAATACTACACCATAACAAAACTTGTTTCTGAGGAAAATCCATATATGAGAATAAAAAGAACAGAAAAAAAAAAATGCACCAAAACACAGACTAGTTGGTACAGCGTTAGGTGATATCTGTCCCCATTTTGTTCTATTTAAAATTTCATATAATGAACATATACATATATTTGGAAGTCTTGCTCTATTTCTCACCCTGGAGTGCAGTGGCCTGAACTCAGCTCATTGAAACCTCCACCTCCCAAGTTCAACCAATTCTCCTGCCTTGGCCTCCTGTGTAGCTGTAGCTGGAAATACAAGCGTGTGCCACCATGCTACGCTAAGTTTTGTGTTTTTAGTAGAGACAGGGTTTCACCACGTTGGCCAGGCTCCTGGCCTTAAGTGATCCACCTGTCTCAGCCTCTCAAAGTGCTGTGATAGAGGCATGAGTCCACCATGCCCAGCTCTCAAGATCACTTTTTCCTCCCCGTTTTTTTTTACGAGACATTTCAGATATTTTTTAAATAATTAATGACTTTTAGCTAACTTAAAAATTTCTAACACTTTGTGTACTAATGAAAAGAGCTCCATCTGTGTTGCACAGCAATGGGACCACATGGCATGTATGGAGTTTGAATAGAATTCTTACACAAGGCCTGAGTGGAAAAGAGTAATATGCTTATTGTAGGTATAACCAGAAATTGTCTGAATAAATGTCATAATCATATTGAATTTAAACTTAGATTTACACTTATATATGGGTTCTAAATTGGGATTAAATATGATGGATTGGGGGCAGAGCAAGATGGCCGAATAGGAACAGCTCCAGTCTCCATCTCCCAGCTCGAGCGACACAGAAAACCGGTGATTTCTGCATTTTCAACTGAGGTACTGGGGTCATCTCACTCGGGAGTGCCGGACAATCCGTGCGGGTCAGCTGCTGCGGCCTGACCAGTGAGAGCTGAAGCAGGGCGAGGCATCGCCTCACCTGGGAAGTGCGAGGGGGAAGAGAGTCCCTTTTCCTAGCCAGGGGAACTGAGACACACAACACCTGGAAAATCGGGTAACTCCCACCCCAATACTGCGCTGTAACACCGGCACACCGGAGAATATATCCCACACCTGGCCGGGAGGGTCCCACGCCCAGGGAGCCTCCCTCCTTGCTAACACAGCAGTCTGCGGCAATCTAACCGCAAGGCAGCAGCGAGGCTGGGGGAGGGGCGCCCGCCATCGCTGAGGCTTAAGTAGGTAAATAAAGCCGCTGGGAAGCTTGAACTGGGTGGAGCTCACAGCAGCTTAAGGAAACCTGCCTGTCTCTGTAGACTCCGCCTCTGGGGACAGGGCTCAGCTAAAGGAGCCGAAGCCTGTGCAGACGCGAACGACTCTGTCTGACAGCTTTGAAGAGAGCAGTGCATCTCCCAACACGGAGGTTGAGATCTGAGAAGGGGCAGTCTGCCTCCTCAAGTGGGTCACTGACCCCTGAGTAGCCTAACTGGGAGACATCCCCCACTAGGGGCAGTCTGACACCCCACACCTCACAGGGTGGAGTACACCCCTGACAGGAAGCTTCCAAAGCAAGAATCAGACAGGTGCACTCGCTGTTCAGCAATATTCTATCTTCTGCAACCTCTGCTGCTGATACCCAGGCAAACAGGGTCTGGAGTGGACCTCAAGCAATCTCCAACAGACCTATAGCTGAGGGTCCTGACTGTCAGAAGGAAAACTATTAAACAGGAAGGACACCTATACCAAAACCCCATTAGTACGTCACCATCATCAAAGACCAGAGACAGATAAAACCACAAAGA
>NW_022293455.1:0-255 GCF_002776525.5 Piliocolobus tephrosceles | reverse complement strand
TCAAAGACCAGTGACAGATAAAACCACAAAGATGGGGAAAAAGCAGGACAGAAAAGCTGGAAATTCAAAAAATAAGAGTGCATCTCCTCCTGCAAAGGAGCACAGCCCATCGCCAGCAACGGATCAAAGCTGGTCAGAGAATGATTTTGACGAGATGAGAGAAGAAGGCTTCAGTCCATCAAACCTCTCAGAGCTAAAGGAGGAATTACGTACCCAGCGCAAAGAAACTAAAAATCTTGAAAAAAGAGTGGAAGA
>NW_022293454.1:0-1304 GCF_002776525.5 Piliocolobus tephrosceles | reverse complement strand
CATGCCTATAGTATGACAGCTGAAATAAGAAAACTTGGGGTCTTCTTATTTCAGCTGGAAGGTGAGTTTTACTTACCTCAGACATTTTGCCATTTTGCAAATATCAATAAATGATCATGATTGAACCAAGAGTATTGATCTGGGGGTTCTAAATACATTTGGGCAAGAATGTGAATTCACAAACACAAGAACCATAGTAGGAAGGATCAGTTGTATGTTGCACTAGTTCTCATAGAGGGTTGTTAATAATCAATTTTGGACAAATAAATACAATCTTGCCAATAGCTACCTAGGAGTTTATGATGCTGCCCCCTACACTAAAAATAAACAGTCCATTTTATATCAAGTAACACTTCAAAATAAGCCAACTGATGAAAAAATTAGTTATTTCTTCAGAATGGAATAAAAATGAGATTTTAATTTCTTACCTATATGCCACTCCTGAAAAAATTTCTAGTAAAAATCTTAATGGTACTAGTTTTATTCTTGAATCTGTTTTAAAGTTATGCATTAAATTTACTTTTAAATGTGGTTATTATTTAAGATCAAATTATTCAAGATGCATCTTCAATCCTATAATGACTTTATTTACTGGGACTTTTTATGACTTATAACAGCGGTTATTGCTAATGTATTTTCTGGCTTAAATTATATTAAATTTTAGAAGGAACACCCACGTAAATTTAGTTTCATAAAGCAATTTGCTGTCCTTAGCACCAAAAATAAAACATTAAAATAAAAACTGCTTTAAGCAAATGGCTATTGAAAGCCAGTATTACCTTTTCTACTTAAAATACATCATGCTTCCCTCCTCATTTTCTCTAAACTTTAAACTGTTTAGATCAATATGACCTGATCTCCACATATTTCTCTGCTCCAGCTCCTACTACACTCTGCCTTATAGCAAATTGCCAGCCACACTCTGCTTCCTCGCCCCCGCTGCCCACACACACGCACACGATACGTGCAGGGGCAGAATAGTGTAGTGATTTTGAATTCATATTCTGAGTCAGACTGTGTGAATTTAAATAAGTTCAAACCCAACTATTGAGTGCTTATTTCTTGGCCATATTACTTTATCTCTTGAAGTTCAGTTCTCTTTCAATGCACAGGAGTACTAATGCACCTACTTTCAGCAGATGATTGGATTCAAAAAATGTGTTATACATGTACAATGGAAAACTACTTATCCATAAAAAGAATGAAATTATGCCTTTTGCAGCAACATAAATGGAACTGGAGGGGTTTTTGTCATTGTTTTGTTTGCGATGGAGTCTCACTCTGTCACCCAGGCTGGAGTGCAG
>NW_022293453.1:0-1073 GCF_002776525.5 Piliocolobus tephrosceles | reverse complement strand
ACCAAAGCCTGGCAGAGACACAACAAAAAAAGAGAATTTTAGACCAATCTCCCTGATGAACATCGATGCAAAAATCCTCAATAAAATACTGGCAAACCGGATTCAGCAGCACATCAAAAAGCTTATCCACCATGATCAAGTGGGCTTCATCCCTGGGATGCAAGGCTGGTTCAACATTCGCAAATCAATCAACGTAATCCAGCATATCAACAGAACCAAAGACAAGAACCACATGATTATCTCAATAGATGCAGAAAAGGCTTTTGACAAAATTCAACAGCCCTTCATGCTAAAAACGCTCAACAAATTCGGTATTGATGGAACGTACCTCAAAATAATAAGAGCTATTTATGACAAACCCACAGCTAATATCATACTGAATGGGCAAAAACTGGAAAAATTCCCTTTGAAAACTGGCACAAGACAGGGATGCCCTCTCTCACCACTCCTATTCAACATAGTGTTGGAAGTTCTGGCTAGGGCAATCAGGCAAGAGAAAGAAATCAAGCGTATTCAGTTAGGAAAAGAAGAAGTCAAATTGTCCCTGTTTGCAGATGACATGATTGTATATTTAGAAAACCCCATCGTCTCAGCCCAAAATCTTCTTAAGCTGATAAGCAACTTCAGCAAAGTCTCAGGATACAAAATAAATGTGCAAAAATCACAAGCATTCTTATACACCAGTAACAGACAAGCAGAGAGCCAAATCAGGAATGAACTTCCACTCACAATTGCTTCAAAGAGAATAAAATACCTGGGAATCCAACTTACAAGGGATGTAAAGGACCTCTTCAAGGAGAACTACAAACCACTGCTCAGTGAAATAAAAGAGGACACAAACAAATGGTAGAACATACCATGCTCATGGATAGAAAGAATCAATATCGTGAAAATGGCCACACTGCCCAAGGTTATTTATAGATTCAATGCCATCCCCATCAAGCTACCAATGAGTTTCTTCACCGAATTGGAAAAAACTGCTTTAAAGTTCATATGGAACCAAAAAAGAGCCCGCATTGCCAAGATAATCCTAAGTCAAAAGGACAAAGCCGGAGGCGTCACGCTACCTGACT
>NW_022293452.1:0-1525 GCF_002776525.5 Piliocolobus tephrosceles | reverse complement strand
TATATATATATATATATATATATATATATATATATGTATGCATACATGTTTATTTTTTATTTTTTTTTACTTAAGTTATACAAACATAACTTATTACATACAATTGTATTAAATGTTATGTTAATTCTAAACATTTTATTTAATATGTGTTTAGTATATTATAACTTTTTATACAATTGTAAAGTTTATGTTTGTTTTTTATTCACACATTTATAACTAACATAGACCAAATAAAACATAAAATAAAACTAGCACATTTGATTTATATATTTGTAATTTACGCTTACATTTATTATAATGTCAATAAAATAAACTTAATAAACCATTTAAATAATTACACATATATGTTATTCATGTGTATACATAATATTAAATTAATAAAACCATTATGCATATCTTATTAAAATTGCCATAATAACATATGTTTTATAGCTACTGAAAAAAGCGTAAATATATTATGTTTACTAATACATAAGGTGTTTTAATTTTGTTATTATTATTTATTTTATGTTATTTTTTTATTAAATATGATGCTGCAATTTTTATATTTTAAATATAAATTGTATATGTAATTATGTAATTATACAAAAAAAAAAAAAAAAAAAAAAAAATACGTTAAATATGTTGTAACTTAATATAATGTGTATTACAATTTTATTTTACATATAAATAAGATCTTTTATTTTGTGATTTAATTTAAATAACTTTTTTTCAAATTATAAAAAAATATATACAATATATATACTACATACGTGCAAATAAGTGGTTTGTTTTGTTGTAAAAAATGTTTTTTCATGTCTCCGTTATTTTTTTTGGTATATTAATGCGCATATAGTCGGTCGTAATGCACAATTGTATGCGTGTATATATTTTAGCACCGACAAAAAACAAATAACACATAGTTTATTACATAACCTAGATAAATTTTATATTTAAACATAAATAATATTTACATTAATAATACATACATATATATATATATATGTATTACTATTTTATGTTTTTTATTTTTTTTTTTTTTTGTTTAATAATGTTTAGTTGTCATTGGTGCTTTAATCATTAATTATCGTGTGTGCATATAAATTTAAAGACTACTTTTAATTAATAAAATGTGTAATTTATATTTACAGTTTTACATTTTAGTATTTACAAAATTGTAAAATTTTATTAAAATATTTATAATATTGTGCAATAATTACATGTTTGAAGTTCCGATTTACAAAAAAAATATATTATTTTTATTGCAATTTGAATTGCAACACACAATATAATGTTGTCCAACTATTTTTTTTTATTTATTTTGATTGAACAAAAATATATTTATTTATTTTTTTTTTTTTTTTATATTTAATCATAAGTTGTTATAAACAAAAGTTAAATTAAAAAGTTAAAATTTTTACTATAATTTTTTTTTTTTTTATAATTTACAATTTATATTTTTTAATATATAAAAATGTAGATAAATAAAATAAGATGCAGTATATGCGTGGATATTTTTTATAAAATATGAAAAAAAAAAAAAAAA
>NW_022293451.1:0-2898 GCF_002776525.5 Piliocolobus tephrosceles | reverse complement strand
TTTAAAAGTCCAGCGTATGATTCAGTTAGTTCATTGTCCATTAAAAAGAAGTAGTTCTCTCTTCCCCATTTTTATTCAGTACCTCAGTGTGAATATATAGAGCTTTGACACATATTTATTTATTTATTTATTTATTTATTGAGACAGAGTCTTGCTCTGTCGCCCAGGCTGGAGTGCAGTGGCCAGATCTCAGCTCACTGCAAGCTCCGCCTCCCGGGTTTATGCCATTCTCCTGCCTCAGCCTCCCGAGTAGCTGGGACTACAGACGCCCGCCACCTCGCCCGGCTAGTTTTTTGTATTTTTAGTAGAGATGGGGTTTCACCGTGTTAGCCAGGATGGTCTCAATCTCCTGACCTTATGATCCGCCCGTCTCAGCCTCCCAAAGTGCTGGGATTACAGGCTTAAGCCACCGCACCCGGCTGACACATACTTATTTTAATGTAAATTGCGTAGATGCAGTATAAAGGAACATGGTTCTTTCCAGTGCTGAGAGAGCAGTTGTGAAGGCCAAGATTAATTAGACCTTCATCATTTTAGAAGATGAAGAAGATGAAAAAGTTGTTTTGGGAGAAGGATAGCTCTGACCCCTTAGATGAAATCATTCATGATATCAGTGCCCCCCAGACAGCCATTTGTAACTAAGTGCAAATGACCTATGAGTTCTTAGGAAAGAAAAACCTATCACCTAAGTTGCGTCAATACAATGACAAAACAACTAAATAAAAGGTGAGAAAATCAATCAGTTATCTACATGATACCTAACAGCCATTTTAACAGATGGTTTTAACTGAGTGGTACAGGGTTTTGGCACCATGTGCCAACTAGCTAAAAATGTACTGAATATTTTATCATTTATTTGGTTCCTAGTATACTTGTCCTTTGCTTTATATAAAACTAATATATGAAAATCTGGATTTATTTTTAAAAGATATCTTGCCACGAAGGTATTTCTTTTATAGAAATATTTACCTGCGATTTCTTTCTTTAATAAAGGTGAATTTAAAATACTGTGTTATTTAGAAACATTGCATTTACAGTTCATTTATTGTATAAAGCAAATTGCATTGAATCTTTGCCACTTCACCCAAAGGCCAAAAATTGTCAGGAAAACAATTTGGACTGCAGATCACCAAACCCAGGGTTCACACCTGCCTATTGGCAATTCCAATGCCTTCTCCTAGCCCTGGATTTAGGAAAGCACAGAATATTAAGAGCTAAAAGTTATTGTAGAGGCTACTCAGTCCCACCCCTTGTTCTGCAGGTGGGGCAACTGAGCATGAATGAGGGTAAGTGGTTGCCCAGAGTCCGTTAGCCTAGAACCCAGATTTCCTGACTACCCTGTCCAAAGTACTCATGTCACATCACACTGAAAATGCTAAATCTAGAGATAGGAGGGGTGCTCTGGGATAAATCCCTATTCCACCAAAGACCAGCCGGTCATCAAAGATGAGAGAAGGCATCCCTGTACTGTGACAAAAAGCAGGCTTTAGGCATGGCTTGTGGAATCAACCTAACTACTAGACAAGCTACATCCCATGTATGTGTGGCTTATTTTTCTTCTTTTTGGGGCTACAAGGAAGGTTTGGAGGAATTATTTCCATCATACCTTTCTGTTAGCCTTTTTCCATTTCTGCCCAGTAAGTAATCCCTTTCCTGAAAACGGTCGCTTTGTTTTATCAAGCGGTCTCATGAAGTACTGCGAACTGTGGCTCTTGTGTTTTTTGCACCATGGGTTTTAGAATCTGTCCTCTGCCTCCCAGAAGGAAATATTACCCAAGGGAAGGGAAAAGATTAATTAGTAACCTTTGCCTCTGTTAAAATAGGATGAGTATGCTGCTGGTAAAGGCAGAAACACTAAGTTCCAACTGTGGTCTGTTAGAGATTCACCGGGAGCCTTCAGAAGCACTGCCTTCCAAGGCGGGGCCACAGCTTGGAGTGTTTATCACTTGGGGACGGGTGGGGCTTGTTCCACCCAAAGATATGTGCAATGAATGAATCCACACACTGGAAATACATATCAAAACTGCAACAGTAAAATCATATTGCAGGGTACGATGACTCACGTCTGTAATCCCAGCACTTTGGGAGGCCGAGGCGGGAGGATCACGAGGTCAGGAGTTGGAGACCAGCCTGGCCAAGATGGTGAAATCCCATCTCTACTAAAAATACAAAAATTAGCCAGGCATGGTGGTGTGAATCTGTAGTCCCAGCTACTCGGGAGGTTGAGGCAGAAGAATCGCTTCAACCCGGGAGGCAGAGGTTGCAGTGAGCTGAGACTGGGCCACTGCACTCCAGCCTGGCCAACACAGTGAGACCTCGTCTTAAAAAAAAAAAAAGGGGGGGGGGCGGAGCAAGATGGCCGAATAGGAACAGCTCCAGTCTCCATCTCCCAGCGCGAGCGACACAGAAGACCGGTGATTTCTGCATTTTCAACTGAGGTACTGGGGTCATCTCACTCGGGAGTGCCGGACAATCCATGCGGGTCAACTGCTGCAGCCTGACCAGCGAGAGCTGAAGCAGACCGAGGCATCGCCTCACCTGGGAAGCGCGAGGGGGAAGGGAGTCCCTTTTCCTAGCCAGGGGAACTGAGACACACAACACCTGGAAAATCGGGTAACTCCCACCCCAATACTGCGCTGTAACACCAGCACACCGGAGAATATATCCCACACCTGGCCGGGAGGGTCCCACGCCCATAGAGCCTCCCTCCTTGCTAACACAGCAGTCTGCGGCAATCTAACCGCAAGGCAGCAGCGAGGCGGGGGGAGGGGCGCCCGCCATCGCTGAGGCTTAAGTAGGTAAATAAAGCCACTGGGAAGCTCGAACTGGGAGGAGCTCACAGCAGCTCAAGGAAACCTGCCTGTCTCTGTAGACTCCGCCTCTGGGGACAGGGCTCAG
>NW_022293450.1:0-1094 GCF_002776525.5 Piliocolobus tephrosceles | reverse complement strand
TATATAAAAATTATAAAAACTAAAAAAAACATATACGAAAAAAAGAAAGCTTATCACAGGATGTAAACATGTACATAAATGTATATTACATCATTTTAATAAAATGTGTTGAATATACATTTTTGAATAAAAAACACCATAAACAACTTTAAATATGTAATAAATTAACTTTCTCATAAATAATTATGGTAATGTTTACATAATTATCTAATAAAATATTATAATCCAATTTTGGAATATCTTTTATATTTTATACACGTTATATAAATCTTATTTTTAAAACACATACATATATTAATTCCTTACAAAATGACATTATGTCATTATTTTTCTTTTTTATTTTATGTCACTTTTTTTCCATCCTAGAGTTTTTATTAAATTTGTACTAAATCGCTATAAGCAGAAGAGTCGATATATAGTATATCAGTTAGAAATTGCATTATTCTACATGCCATATTATATTTTCTTGCTTCATCCCACCCATCTTTTATTATACTATCATTATCAATTCTTTCTTGAATTTTTATAAAATAATCTTCTAAATTTAAATTCGTATCACCTAATGCATTCGATATTTCATGTAACCAAAAAATTATGTGCTCCTTTTCCTCTAAAAAAAAAGCATTTAAAGATAAGTTTCCCTTATAAAATATATTAAAATCAATTATACGTTGAAATATTCTATACGCCATTGAATTAATTTTATTTTCGGCATAAAATTTCTTGCGTCGTTGTAATAAACGTTTAATTGAAGTTTTGATATCTATGATGGTTGCAGCATTTTCATTATCATAATATTTATTATTAATAGATTCATCATTAAAAACAACTTCTTTAGACCCATTCATTACACTTTCACCTAAAACATTCATTTTTACTAAATATGTAAATAATGCGTATTTTTCCAAAACACATATAAAGATAGATGCTTCTAAAAAATCATTTTTTTTTGTAAAAAGCAAGTTTGTACTGCTACTACTTGTTGCTTCTTCATTAGGAGATGCATTTGTTTCAGTAAGTATAAAAGAGACTTTAGTTTTAAACGCTAATACACAACTGCTATATAATAAAGCATTAAAAAATAAAAACTGTTT
>NW_022293449.1:0-4306 GCF_002776525.5 Piliocolobus tephrosceles | reverse complement strand
CTTCATCACCATAGGCTTCAATGTGCTGCCCAATATCCTGTTGGGTAGTGCATGAAAACAGTGTTAGTAAAGTGCTCCATGAAAAGAAACGTGTAACACTTTGAGTGGAATTCACACATCACGATGCAGTTTTTCAAAAATCTTCTCTCTAGTTTTTATCACAGAATATCTTTATGTCACGATAGGCTTCAATGCCATCCAAAATATCCCTTCTCAGATAGCCCAAAACAATGCTACCAAACTGATCCATGAAAAGAATCATGCAACTCTTTGAGATGTATTCACAAATCACAAGGCAGTGTCTCAGAAAGATTATTTCTAGTTGTTATCTGAGGATATGTCCTTTGTCACCATAAGCTTCATTGTACTCTGAAATATCCCGTTGCAAATTCCATGAAAACAGTGTTAACAAACTTCTCAACGAAAACAACAGTGTAACTCTGTGAGAGGAATTCACACATCACAAAGCGGTTTCTCAGAAAGCTTCTGCTACTTTTTATCTGAGGGCATTTCCTTTGTCACCATAAGCTTCAAGTCTCTCTGAAGTATCCCATTCCAGCTTCCAAGAAAACAGTGTTAGAAAACTGCTCCATGAAAAGAACAGTGTAACACTGTGAGATGAATTCACACATCACAAAGCATTTTCTCAGAAAGCTTCTTTCTACGTTTTATCTGAGGATATTTCCTTTTTCATCATAGGCCTCAATGCACTGCCTAATATCCCTTTGCAGATTCCATGAAAACAGTGGTAGCAAACTTCTCACTGAAAAAGAAAGTGTGACACTGTAGGATGAATTCGCACATCACAAAATCTTTGTCAGAAAATTCTTTCTCTTTTTTATCTTACAATATTTCAATTGTCATCACAGGCTTCAAGGTGATCCAAGTATCCCTTCTCAGATTCCCTAAAAACAGTGCTACGATACTGCTCCACGAGGAGGATACTGTAACTCTGTGAGAAGAATTCAAAATCACAAAGTGATTTCTCAGAAAGCTTCTTTATATTTTTTTCCTGAGAATATTTCCTTTGTCACCATAGGCTTCAAAGCACTCTCAAATATCCTATTGTACTTTCCACGAAAACAGTGCTAGCAAAAAGCAGAAGGAAAAGAAAGGTGTAACTCTGTGAGATGAATTCACCCGTCACAAAGCAGATTCTCAGAGAGCTTCTTTCTTGTTTTTATCTAAGGGAATTTCCTTTTTCACTACGGCCCTGAATGCGCTCCCATATATCCCTTTGCAGGTTCCATGAAAACAGTGTTAGCAAATTCCTCATTGGAAATAACTGCATAACTCTGTGAGATAAAGTCACACAATGCAAAGCAGTTTCTCAGAACGCTTCTTTCTAGTTTTTAACTGAGGACATTTAGTTTTTTACCATATTCCCCATGCTTTCCAAAATATCCCTTTGTAGATTCCATGAAAACAGTGTTAGCAATAGGCTCATGAAAAGAAAGGTATTCTTCTGTGAGATGAATTCACACATCACAAAGAACGTTCTCAGAAACCTTCTAATTTTTATCTGACGACATTTCCTTTGTCACGATAGGCTTCAATGCAATCCCAAATATCCCTTCACAGATACCACAAAAACAGTGCAACCAAGCTGATCCATGAAAAGAATTGTGAAACTGTGAAACTCTTGCAATGAATTCACACGTCACAAAGCAGTCCCTCAGAAACCTTCTTTATATTTTTTATTTGAGGATATTTCCTTTTTAACCATAGGCCTTAATGTGCTCCTTAATATCCCTTTGCAGATTCCACGAAAACAGTGATAGCAAATTGCAAAATGAAGGGAAAGGTGTAAATCTTTGAGATTAGTTCTCATATTATGAAGAAGTTTCTGGGAAAGCTTCCATCTAGTTTTTATCTGAGGATCTTTCCTTTGTCACCATAGGCTTCAATGCCATCCAAAATACACTGTCTCAGATTCCCAAAAAACAATGCTACCAAACTGCTCTATGAAAAGAATTGTGTAACTCTCTGAGATGAATTCTGAAATCACATGGTGTTTCTCAGAAAGTTTCTTTCTAGTTTTTGTCTGAGGATAATTCCTTTGTCACCATCAGCTTCAATGTACTCCAAAATATCCCATTGCAGATTCCAAGAAAACAGAGTTAGCATACTGCTCAATGAGAAGAACAGTGTAACTCTGTGAGATGAATTCACGCATCACAAAGCAGTTTCACAGAAAGCTTCCTTTTGGTTTTTATCTGAGGATTATTCCTTTGTCAAAAATAGGCTTCAATGCACACCCAAATATTCTATTGCATATTCTGAGAAAACAGTGATATCAAACTGCTCAGTGAAAAGAGTGGTGTAACTCTGTAAGAAGAATCCACACATCCCAAAGCAGTTTCTCAGAAAGTTTCTAGTTTATATTTGAGGTTATTTCCTTTTTCACCATAGGCCTCAATGCGCTCCCAAATAACCCTTTGCAGATTCCATGAAAACAGTGTTAGCAAACTGCTCAATGAAAAGAAAGGTGTAACTCTGTGAGATAAATTCACATATCACAAAGAAGTTTCTCAAAAACCTCCTCTCTAATTTTTATCTTTGGAAATTTCTTTGTCACTATAAACTTCAATGTGATCGAAAATATTCCATCTCAGATTCCCCAAAAAGAGTGATACCAAACTTGTCCTTGAAAAGAATCATGTAACTCTGTATGACGAATTCACGTAGCACAAACCAGTTTCTCAGAAAACTTCTTTTTAGCTTTTGTCGGAAGATATTTCCTTTTTCACCATAGGCCTCAATTCACTCACGAATATACTTTTGCAGATTCCACGAAAATGTTGTACGCAAACTTCTCCATGGAAAGAAAGCTGAATATCTGTGAAATGAATTCACACATCACAAAGCAGTTTCACAGAAAGCTTAGTTTTGGTTTCTGTCCGAGGATATTTCCTTTGTCATTGTAGGCTTCAATGAGCTCCCAAGTACACCATTGCAGATTCCTCAAAATCAGTGTTAGTGAACTGCTGCATGAAAAGAAACATGTAACTGTGTGACATGAATTCACACATCACAAATTAGTTTCACAGAAAGCTTCTCCCTAGTTTTTATCTGAGGACATTTCCTTTGAAATCATAGACCTCAATGCACTCTCAAATATCCCTTTGCAGATTCCACAAAAAGAGTGTGATCAAACAGTTCAATGAAAAGAATGGTGTAACTGTGAGATGAATTCACAAATAAAAGCAGTTTCTCAGATAGCTTCTATCTAGTTTTTGTCTGAAAATATTTCCTTTGTCACCTTAAGCTTCAATGCTCTCCGAAATATCCCCTTGCAGATTCCAAGAAAACAGTGTTAGCAAACTGTTCTATGAAAAGAACAGTGTAAATTAGTGAGATGAGCTCACACATCACAAAGCAGTTTCTCAGAAAGTTTCTCTTCGTTTTTTCTCTGAGGACGTTTTCTTTGTAACCATAGGCTTCAATGCCCTCCCATATATCCTATTGCAGATTCCCATGAAAACCATATTATCAAACAGCTCAATGAAAACAACAGTGTAACTCTGTGAGATGTTCACAAAGAAGTTTCTCAGAAAGCTTCTTTCTAGTTTTTTTTCTGAGGATAGTTCCTTTTTTACCATAGGCCTCAATGTGCTCCCAAATATCTCTTAGCAGATTCCATGACATCAGTGTTAGCAAACTGCTCCATGAAAGAAAGGTGCGAGGGCGGAGCAAGGTGGCCGAATAGGAACAGCTTCAGTCTCCATCTCCCAGCGCGAGCGACACAGAAGACCGGTGATTTCTGCATTTTCAACTGAGGTACTGGGGTCATCTCCCTCGGGAGTGCTGGACAATCGGTGCTGGTCAGCTGCTGCAGCCCGACCAGCAAGAGCTGAAGCAGGGCGAGGCATCGCCTCACCTGGGAAGCGCGAGGGGGAAGGGAGTCCCTTTTCCTAGCCAGGGAACTGAGACACACAACACCTGGAAAATCGGGTAATTCCCACCCCAATACTGCGCTGTAACACCGGCACACCGGAGATTATATCCCACACCTGGCTGGGAGGGTCCCACGCCCACAGAGCCTCCCTCCTTGCTAACACAGCAGTCTGTGGCAATCTAACTGCAAGGCAGCAGCGAGGCTGGGGGAGGGGTGCCCGCCATCGCTGAGGCTTAAGTAGGTAAATAAAGCCGCTGGGAAGCTCGAACTGGGTGGAGCTCACAGCAGCTCAAGCAAACCTGCCTGTCTCTGTACACTCCGCCTCTGGGGACAGGGCTCAGCTAAAGCAGCAGAGGCCTGTCCAGACGCGAACGACTCTGTCTGACAGCTTTGAAGAGAGCAGTGGAT
>NW_022293448.1:0-2054 GCF_002776525.5 Piliocolobus tephrosceles | reverse complement strand
CTTCATAAATAAAACAAATTTACCATGAATTTCAAGTAAATTACAGATTTGTCACAAGGCAAATAACCATGATTTACTTTTTAAACATGACCGTGATTAAATAATTTCTCTAGATGAACCACACGTTTCTCACCAATCAAATGGTTAAAAGACCTATTATGTGCTTAGAATAATCTAAAGAAGTAATAGAAAACATGTTTACGGCCGGGCGTGGTGGCTCAAGCCTGTAATCCCAGCACTTTGGGAGGCCGAGACGGGCGGATCACGAGGTCAGGAGATCGAGACCATCCTGGCTAACACGGTGAAACCCCGTCTCTACTAAAAAAATACCAAAAAAACTAGCTGGGCGAGGTGGCGGGCGCCTGTAGTCTCAGCTACTCGGGAGGCTGAGGCAGGAGAATGGCGTAAACCCGGGAGGCGGAGCTTGCAGTGAGCTGAGATCCGGCCACTGCACTCCAGTCCGGGTGACACAGCAAGACTCTGCCTCAAAAAAAAAAAAAAAAGAAAAAAGAAAACATGTTTACTATCTAGTAAATATTTATTAAATACAGGTCATTGGTCCCTTATTCATGAAAAAGTTAGAAAGTAATGAACCAGACTCCAGCATTCTTCAGAACTGAACAAGTTTTATGCAGAATATAGGATTCAATTCATACATAGAGTCACTCTAATGTTATGTAATTCAGGTGTTCAGGGCAAGGCTTAAAGACAGTCCAGCAGCACAAGACAAGACCGCTGAGGCTGCTATACTGAGGAAGTCTTAGTTAGATGATTCCTGTGATATGAAGCCTCCTGCTCTCAACTTTCTCTGGGCAATCCAAATATCAGTTATCACTGCCTCTCTTTTAACTTTACCTTGTCACACTGCTTGTTCAAGGATAAAAAGGCCTCTTTACTGTTTTTTTTTTTTTTTTTTTCTAACCAGCCCTTATAAAGCATTTCCACAGAACCCTAAATTGTACTCAATCTACTATATTCCTTCTCCTGAGTGTGCAACCATAATTAAGTAATTGTATTTCTTATATGTTACTTTCAGTTACCGGAAGGCAGAAAGGTTAATTATCAAAAGGTAAAACGAATGGGGATAAGAATAATAATAACTTCTTTAGTTGTCCTTTTGCAAAGTTTTTAAAAGCACAAATATATTTTATCAAACTCTCCTTTTTCCTTAACACTGTGCAGCTCTTGCCCAAGGCCTATCACACGGGATTTATTGAACTCAGCTGCTAGAACATCAGCCTCATTATTGGGCTGTGATCTTCTGCCTTTCACGCATCTCTATTGCCTGCATTCATCACAATCCTAAGTCTATTTCAGCCAACAGTACAGTTAATGGCTCAATTATTTCCCTATGAGGTTATAGGATGGATAGAAGAAAAAGAAATACATAAATGAGACCTCTCATGTCTTTTTTTGTAAATAGCCTGAATAGGGGCTGGAATAAAGTAGTGTAATATTAGAAATTACATTGATAATTTAGGAATCTGTGACACATGATACCCAACCTAGAGTCCTCAGAAAACTTAATTGGAGGCCAGATACCTGAAAGTCTCCTGATTGCATTTGGAACACCCAGGCTGGGTGGGTTTTGCATCATAAAAACAAACAAACAAAAAAGAATAAAAATGACCCATGCAAACTGGAGAAAACTGCCCATTTGCCAGCAATATGGGTCTAATTTCAGTAGAAAAGACATCCCCTACTCACTAGTGAATGCATTGTCAAGAACTCAGTTTCTCTCTGTCTTCTTCTGGACTTCCACTTGCAGACACTTCAGGCACTAAGAAAAGCTGAGGTTGGAGAAAGAACACATGAGACACCAGCCTTGTACACAATTTTCAGATCAACCTGTGATGAAAAGCCAGACCTTCACTGAAGTGTGACACCACCTGCACCACAGCCGAACCAACAGACACAAACACGCAGAGGCCTCTCCTCTTTTCCCATGGTCAAAATTAGGAAGCCTATGACTACGGTTGCTGACAAAGAAGGAACACAGATAGCTTGTGAATGAGAACATGAAAAGCACTGAGTTTTGTATGTTAATTGACACA
>NW_022293447.1:0-1711 GCF_002776525.5 Piliocolobus tephrosceles | reverse complement strand
TGTGATGTGTATGCACTGTTGTGATTACCTAACAATTGTAAAGAAAAGCACATTTCCTACAGTTTTATTTTATTGGGTGTCATGCATTTTCTCATGTTAGCGTCTATCTTTCCATCAATGTTTATTGAACAAATTATCCGCTTATTTGCAATAGTCTTATTGAGGCATTATTGCTGTGTAATAAATATTGCTTAATTAATGTGTGCATTTTAATAAGCTCTGAAGCCAAGCATGGTCTTACATACCAGTATTCCCAGCTATGTACAGCAGCGGGAGGAGGGTTGGTGGAGACCCAGGGTCTGAGGCTGCAGAGAGCTATGATCTCACCACTGAGCTCCAGCCTAGATGACAAACCAAGATCATGTCTCCAAAGGAAAAAAATGCAGTTTCAAATGTGCTCACCTGTGCTTCCCAAATAACAAGATAACAGTCAAGATAACAATGCATCACACTTAAAAGTTTCCCTGGGTTCCTCCAATTCCTGCCTCCCAGTCATTTTTCTCTCACCGTACTGAGTCAGTCCCTCACGTTTGTTACTTCAGATCTATTTTTCAAGATTTGGTTAAAGTGAAATCTTACAGTTTCCATTTCATTTGTGTGGCTTCTTGTTCAGCATAATTACTTGTGAGTCAGTAATTTGGTTGTGTGTGAAGAATGTGTTCCTTGTAATGAGGAACAGTATTCCAGTTAATGAGTGTGCCCCTGCTATTGATAAAGCTCCTTAATATTTTTGTTACTTCCAGTTTCTGAGTGTTACAAATAAAGCTTCTACTCAGCCTGGAGATGCAGGCATCCCAGAAAACATTGTATTATTTTTACAACTAACCTTACTGAACTGGAAATTAGCACATTTTCTTTAAAACATCAGATTATTGATGTTGTAGGACAAACAAGGGATCTTACATCTTGTGAAAGTCAGTGACCTGCAGGAACAAACAGGAAGAGAATATGACCTTATCTGGGGTAGAGGCCAGCAAATGTCATATAAACTAATGCAGGATTAAATTAGACATTTTCTTTAGATTGTTTAGAGTTGAGTATAGTAAAGAAGTTATTGTTTAAGTTATCAGAGGACATACAACTGAGGATTCCTACTGCTACTGAAACCTTTTCTGCCAGGACTGAGGAGATATCACAAAAATCTCCATCCTATCCCTCCCAGGATGTTTCTGTGTGCGAAAGTGGAACAGCAGTTGTGGCTGAAATGCGTCCAGACCCACCTCCCCTGCCACCAGGACCTTACCAAATAATTAACATACAGGGGCAAAGCCACTAACACCTCAGTGTTACAGGCACTGGAGGAACTCATAGAAACTGGGATGGAAGGAAGAATAGTTCCAAAGCTCTGTCCATTCTCTCAGGAATAACAGCCTCATCTGCTATCTCCTCTCTCTTCCCTCTGGATAAACAGCCTCATCCTGCTGGGAAGGGCAGAAAAAAGGAAGCTGAAGACATCAGTGGGAACACATAGTGGCTGCTGGAAGAAGATCTTGGAACAAACAGGGAGACCCTCTACCCAGGAATGAGAGGAAGATGCGTGGATCAGCATCACACGTGCAGGAGGGGCAGGGATACTTGGAAGGACTCACTGAGTCGGGACTGTGATGTCTGCCTGGAGTGTGGCTCCCTCAGAAGCACAGAGAGTGCCCGTTCAGTGCAACCCCTCCCACCACATTGACCATTGTCAGGTCCTTGTGGCTCTGGGATGACC
>NW_022293446.1:0-1077 GCF_002776525.5 Piliocolobus tephrosceles | reverse complement strand
CTTTGATTTCACTGAGCAGTGGTTTGTAGTTCTCCTTGAAGAGGTCCTTTACATCCCTTGTAAGTTGGATTCCTAGGTATTTTATTCTCTTTGAAGCAATTGTGAATGGAAGTTCATTCCTGATTTGGCTCTCTGCTTGTCTGTTACTGGTGTATAAGAATGCTTGTGATTTTTGCACATTAATTTTGTATCCTGAGACTTTGCTGAAGTTGCTTATCAGCTTAAGAAGATTTTGGGCTGAGACGATGGGGTTTTCTAAATACACAATCATGTCATCTGCAAACAGGGACAATTTGACTTCCTCTTTTCCTAACTGAATACCCTTGATTTCTTTCTCTTGCCTGATTGCCCTAGCCAGAACTTCCAACACTATGTTGAATAGGAGTGGTGAGAGAGGGCATCCCTGTCTTGTGCCAGTTTTCAAAGGGAACTTTTCCAGTTTTTGCCCATTCAGTATGATATTAGCTGTGGGTTTGTCATAAATAGCTCTTATTATTTTGAGGTACGTTCCATCAATACCGAATTTGTTGAGCGTTTTTAGCATGAAGGGCTGTTGAATTTTGTCAAAAGCCTTTTCTGCATCTATTGAGATAATCATGTGGTTCTTGTCTTTGGTTCTGTTGATATGCTGGATTACGTTGATTGATTTGCGAATGTTGAACCAGCCTTGCATCCCAGGGATGAAGCCCACTTGATCATGGTGGATAAGCTTTTTGATGTGCTGCTGAATCCGGTTTGCCAGTATTTTATTGAGGATTTTTGCATCGATGTTCATCAGGGAGATTGGTCTAAAATTCTCTTTTTTTGTTGTGTCTCTGCCAGGCTTTGGTATCAGGATGATGCTGGCCTCATAAAATGAGTTAGGGAGGATTCCCTCTTTTTCTATTGATTGGAATAGTTTCAGAAGGAATGGTACCAGCTCCTCCTTGTACCTCTGGTAGAATTCAGCTGTGAATCCATCTGGTCCTGGGCTTTTTTTGGTGGGCAGGCTATTAATTGTTGCCTCAATTTCAGAGGCTGCTATTGGTCTATTCAGGGATTCAACTTCTTCCTGGTTTAGTCTTGGAAGAGTGTACG
>NW_022293445.1:0-1145 GCF_002776525.5 Piliocolobus tephrosceles | reverse complement strand
CCATCCATCCATCCATCCATCCATCCATCCATCCACCCACCCACCTACCTATCCATTCACCCATCCACCTATCCACTCACCCACTAACCCATCCATTCACCCAGCAATCAACAACATTTATTGAAAAAAAAACAAACATGGCAACAAGCAAAAAACACAACAGTCGGGCGCGGTGGCTCACGCCTGTAATCCCAGCACTCTGGGAGGCCGAGGTGGGTGGATCATCTGAGGTCAAGAGTTCAAGACCAGCCTGGGCAACATGGTGAAATCCTGTCTGTACTAAAGACACAAAAATTAGCTGGGCATGGTGGCATGTGCCTGTAATCCCAGTTACTTGGGAGGCTGAGGCAAGAGAAGCACTTGAGCCTGGGAGACAGAGGTTGCAGTGAGCTGTGATTGTACCATTTGCACTCCAGCCTGGGCAACAGAGCAAGACTCCGTCTCAAAAAAAAAAAAAAATATATTAGCGGGGCATGGTGGCACGTGCCCGTAATCCCAGCTACTCGGGAAGCTGAGGCAGGAGTATCCCTTGAACCCAGGAATTAGAGGATGCAGTGAGCCAAGATCGTGCCACTGCACTTCAACCTGGCGACAGAGTGAGACTCCGTCTCAAAAGATTAAATAGGCCGGGCCTGGTGGCTCAAGCCTGTAATCCTAGCACTTTGGGAGGCCGAGACGGGCGGATCATGGGGTCAGGAGATTGAGACCATCCTGGCTAACATGGTGAAACCCCATCTCAACTAAAAAAAAAATACAAAAAAGTAGCCGGGCAAGGTGGCGGGCACCTGTAGTCCCAGCTACTCAGGAGGCTGAGGCAGGAGAATGGCGTAAACCTGGGAGGCGGAGCTTGCAGTGAGCTGAGATCTGGCCACTGCACTCCAGCTTGGGCAACAGAGCGAGACTCCGTCTCAAAAAAAAAAAAAAAAAAGATTCAATAAATAAAACAAAACAAAACAAAACAAAAACAGCCACGCACCCATCCATCCACCCACCTATCTATTCACCCTTCCACCTATTCACCTATCCACTAATCCATCCATCTCCTCATCCACCCATCAACAACCTTTGTTGAAAAAACAAACATCCACCCATCTATCATCTATCCATCCACCCACCTATCACCCATCCACCCACCCATCCATCCA
>NW_022293444.1:0-7865 GCF_002776525.5 Piliocolobus tephrosceles | reverse complement strand
TTGCAATCCTAGTCTCTGATAAAACAGACTTTAAACCATCAAAGATCAAAAGAGACAAAGAAGGCCATTACATAATGGTAAAGGGATCAATTCAACAGGAAGAGCTAACTATCCTAAATATATATGCACCCAATACAGGAGCACCCAGATTCATAAAGCAAGTCCTTAGAGATTTACAAAGAGACTTAGACTCCCATACAATAATAATGGGAGACTTCAACACTCCACTGTCAACATTAGACAGATCAACGAGACAGAAAGTTAACAAGGATATCCAGGAATTGAACTCATCTCTGCACCAAGCGGACCTAATAGACATCTATAGAACTCTCCACCCCAAGTCAACAGAATATACATTCTTCTCAGTACCACATCACACATATTCCAAAATTGACCACATAATTGGAAGTAAAGCAATCCTCAGCAAATGTAAAAGAACAGAAATTATATCAAACTGTCTCAGGACTAAGAAACTCAATCAAAACCGCTCAACTACATGGAAACTGAACAAGCTTCTCCTGAATGACTACTGGGTACATAACGAAATGAAAGCAGAAATAAAGATGTTCTTTGAAACCAATGAGAACAAAGATACAACATACCAGAATCTCTGGGACATATTTTAAGCAGTGTGTAGAGGGAAATTTATAGCACTAAGTGCCCACAAGAGAAAGCAGGAAAGATCTAAAATTGACACTCTAACATCACAATTAAAAGAACTAGAAAGGCAAGAGCAAACACATTCAAAATCTAGCAGAAGGCAAGAAATAACTAAGATCAGAGCAGAACTGAAGGAGATAGAGACACAAAAATCCCTCCAAAAAATCAATGAATCCAGGAGTTGGATTTTTGAAAAGATCAGCAAAATTGAGAGACAACTAGCAAGACTAATAAAGAAGAAAAGAGAGAGGAATCTAATAGATGCAATAAAAAATGATAAAGGGGATATCACCACCGACCCCACAGAAATACAAACTACCATCAGAGAATACTATAAACACCTCTACGCAAATCAACTAGAAAATCTAGAAGAAATGGATAATTTCCTGGACACGTACACTCTTCCAAGGCTAAACAAAGAAGAAGTTGAATCCCTGAATAGTACAATAGCAGGCTCCGAAATTGAGGGAACAATTAATAGCCTACACACCAAAAAAAGTCCAGGACGAGACGGATTCACAGGTGAATTCTACCAGAGGTACAAGGAGGATCTGGTACCATTCCTTTTGAAACTATTCCAATCAATAGAAAAAGAGGGAATCCTCCCTAACTCATTTTATGAGGCCAACATCATCCTGATACCAAAGCCTGGCAGAGACACAACAAAAAAAGAGAATTTTAGACCAATATCCCTGATGAACATCGATGCAAAAATCCTCAATAAAATACTGGCAAACCGGATTCAGCAGCACATCAAAAAGCTTATCCACCATGATCAAGTGGGCTTCATCCCTGGAATGCAAGGCTGGTTCAACATTCACAAATCAATCAACATAATCCAGCATATCAACAGAACCAAAGACAAGAACCACATGATTATCTCAATAGATGCAGAAAAGGCTTTTGACAAAATTCAACAGCCCTTCATGCTAAAAACGCTCAACAAATTCGGTATTGATGGAACGTACTTCAAAATAATAAGAGCTATTTATGACAAACCCACAGCTAATATCATACCGAATGGGCAAAAACTGGAAAAATTCCCTTTGAAAACTGGCACAAAACAGGGATGCCCTCTCTCACCACTCCTATTCAACATAGTGTTGGCAGTTCTGGCTAGGGCAATCAGGCAAGAGAAAGAAATCAAGGGTATTCAGTTAGGAAAAGAAGAAGTCAAATTGTCCCTGTTTGCAGATGACATGATTTTATATTTAGAAAACCTCATCGTCTCAGCCCAAAATCTCCTTAAGCTGATAAGCAACTTCAGCAAAGTGTCAGGATACAAAATTAATGTGCAAAAATCACAAGCATTCTTATACACCAGTAACAGACAAGCAGAGAGCCAATTCAGGAATGAACTTCCGTTCACAATTGCTTCAAAGAGAATAAAATACCTACGAATCCAACTTACAAGGGATGTCAAGGACCTCTTCAAGGAGAACTACTAACCACTGCTCAGTGAAATCAAAGAGGACACAAACAAATGGAAGAACATTCCATGGTCATGGATAGGAAGAATCAATATCGTGAAAATGGCCATACTGCCCAAGGTAATTTATAGATTCAATGCCATCCCCATCAAGCTACCAATGAGTTTCTTCACTGAATTGGAAAAAACTGCTTTAAAGTTCATATGGAACCAAAAAAGAGCCCGCATTGCCAAGACAATCCTAAGTCAAAAGGACAAAGCCGGAGGCGTCACGCTACCTGACTTCAAACTATACTGTAAGGCTACAGTAACCAAAACAGCATGGTACTGGTACCAAAACAGAGATATAGACCAATGGAACAGAACGGAGTCCTCAGAAATAATGCCACACATCTACAACCATCTGATCTTTGACAAACCTGACAAAAACAGGAAATGGGGAAAGGATTCCCTATTTAAAAAATGGTGCTGGGAAAATTGGCTAGCCATAAGTAGAAAGCTGAAACTGGATCCTTTTCTTACTCCTTATATGAAGATTAATTCAAGATGGATTAGAGTCTTAAATGTTAGACCTAATACCATAAAATCCCTAGAAGAAAATCTAGGTAGTACCATTCAAGATATAGGTATGGGCAAGGACTTCATATCTAAAACACCAAAAGCAACGGCAGCAAAAGCCAAAATTGACAAATGGGATCTAATTAAACTAAAGAGCTTCTGCACAGCAAAAGAAACTACCATCAGAGTGAACAGGCAACCTACACAATGGGAGAAAATTTTTGCAATCTACCCATCTGACCAAGGGCTAATATCCGGAATCTACAAAGAACTCAAACAAATATACAAGAAAAAAACAAACAACCCCATCAAATGTGGGCAATGGATATGAACAGACATTTCTCAAAAGAAGACATTCATACAGCCAACAGACACATGAAGAAATGCTCATCACCACTCGCCATCAGAGAAATGCAAATCAAAACCACAATGTGATGCCATCTCACACCAATTAGAACGGCAATCATTAAAAAATCAGGAAACAACAGGTGTTGGAGAGGATGTGGAGAAATAGGAACACTTTTACACTGTTGGTGGGATTGTAAACTAGTTCAACCATCATGGAAAACAGTATGGCAATTACTCAAAGATCTAGAACTAGATGTACCATATGACCCAGCCATCCCACTACTGGGTATATACCGAAAGGATTATAAATTATTCTACTACAAAGACACATGCACACGTATGTTTATTGTGGCACTATTCACAATAGCAACGACTCGGAATCAACCCAAATGTCCATCTGTGACAGACTGAATTAAGAAAATGTGGCACATATATACCATGGAATACTATGCAGCCATAAAAAGGGATGAGTTTGCGTCCTTTGTAGGGACATGGATGCAGCTGGAAACCATCATTCTTAGCAAACTATCACAAGAACAGAAAACCAAACACCGCATGTTCTCACTCATAGGTGGGAACTGAACAATGAGATAACTTGGACTCGGGAAGGGGAACATCACACACTGGGGCCTATCATGGAGAGGGGTGGGGGGTGGGATTGTATTGGGTAGTTATACCTGATATAAATGATGAATTGATGGGTGCTGACGAGTTGATGGGTGCAGCACACCAACATGGAACGAGTATACATATGTAACAAACCTGCACGTTATGCACATGTCCCCGAGAACTTAAAGTATAATAAAAAAATAAAATAAAAAAATAAAAAAAATTTTTTTTTGAATGAAATGAAAGCTGCAACAAAAATTATTAAGACCTTTAAAGGCCATTGGAGCTAATTTAGATGAGTATATTTGGGCTTGTGCAGGCATTGGGGGAGCTATTTACAATGCTCAATTGTTCACCTGAGCACTTTCTAAGGCCTTAAGGAGTAATTCTAAACAAAGCGTATGTTTTCATTGTGGGAAACCCAGCCATTTTAAGAAAGAACGTCAGAAAAACTGGGCTTCCCTATTGCAAAAGAGAAAGAGTTACCCTCTGGGGAGTGCAAACGATGTGGAAAAGGTTGACATTGGATAAATGAATGCTGTTCAAACCTGATAAGAGTGTAAATTTATTGTCAACCCTCCTGGGAAACGGGAACTGGGACCTCCAGGCTTGGGGCCCCAACAAATACAATGCAGGCTTACCACAATACCCAGTGAGGAGTTACACTGTTCTTTTCACTGAGCAGTTTGCTGACACTGTTTTCTTGGAATCTGCAATGGGATATTTTGGAGCACATTGAAGCTTATGGTGACAAAGGAAATATCCTCAGGCAAAAACTAGAAGGAAGGTTTCTGAGAAACTGCTTTGTGATTTGTGAATTCATCTCAGAATTACCCGGTTCTTTTCATGGAGCCATTTGATAGCACTGCTTTGAGGGAGTATGAGAAGGGATAGTTTGGATCGCATTGAAGCCAATGATGACAAATGAAATATCCTCAAATACAAATGAGAAAGAAGCTTTCTGAAAAACAGCTTTGAGATGTGTTAATTCATCTCACAGCATTACACGAGACTTTTCATGGATAAGTGTGTAAGTGCTGTTTTCGTGGAATCTGAGAAAGGATATTTTGAATCACATTGAATTCCTTGGTGAAAAGGAAAATATCCTCAGATAAAAACTAGAAAGAAGCTTTCTGAGAAAGTTCTGTGTGCTGTTTGAATTCATGTCACAGAGTTACACCTTTCTTTTCATGAAGCAGTTTGCTAACAGAATTTTCGTGGAATCTGCAAAGGGCTATTTGGGAGCACATTGAGGCCTACAGTGAAGAAAGAAATATCCTCAGATAAAAACAAGAGAAAAGCTTTCTGAGAAACTGCTTTGTGATTTGTGAATTCATCTAACAGAATTACATTGTTCTTTTCATTGAGCAGTTTGATAACACTGTTATCATAGAATAAGCAAAAGGATATTTGGAGTACATTGAAGCCTGTGGTGACAAAGGAAATATCCTCAGATAAAAGCAAAAAAGAAGCTTTTTGAGAAACTACTTTGAGATGTGTGAATTAATCTCACTGAGTTACACAGTTCTTTTCATTGAGCAGTTTGCTGGCACTGTTTTCTTGGAATTTACAATGGCATATTTGGGAGTGCATTGAGGCCTATGGTGAACAAGGAAATATCCTCAGACAAAAACTAGAACAAACATTTCTGAGAAACTATCTTGTGATGTGTGAATTCATATCAGATCATTACACTGTTCTTTTCATTGAGTTTGCTAACACCGTTTTCTTGCAATCATCAATGGGATAATTCAGAGCGCATTGAAGTTTATGGTGACAAAGGAAATATCCTCATATAAAAACTAGAAAGAAGCTTTTGAGAAAATGCTTTGTGATGTGTTAATTCTTCTAACAGAGTTACACGATTCTTTTCATGGATCAGCTTGGATGCACTGTTTTTGGGCAATTTGAGAGGGGATACTTTTGATCGCATTGAAGCCTATGGTGACTAAGGAAATATCCTCAGATAAAAACAAGAAAGAATCTTTCTGAGACAGTTATTTGTGATGTGTGAAATTATCTCGCAGAGTTACAACTTTCTTTTCATGGGGCAGTTTGCTAACAGAGTTTTCATGGAATCTGCAAAGGGATATTTGGGAACAGTTTGAAGCCTAAGGTGAAAAAGGAAATATTATCATATAAAAACTATAAAGACGCTTTCTGAGTAACTACTTTCTGATGTGTGAATTCATCTCACAGAGTTGCACCGTTCTTTTCATTGTGCAGGTTGGTAACACTGTTTTTGTGGAATCTGCAACAGGATATTTGGGATTGCATTGTAGCCTATGCTGACAAAGTAAATATCCTGATAGTAAAACCAAAAAGAAGCTTCCTGAGAAGCGGCTTTGTTTTGTGTGAATTCAAGTCATAGAGTTACACTGTTCTTTTCATTGAGCAGTTTGCTAACACTGATTTCTTGGTATCTGAACTGGCATATTTCAGAGAACACTGACGTTTATTGTAATAAAGGGAATATCCTCAGACAAACATAGAAATAAGCTTTCTGAGTCTTCTTTGTGATGTGTAATATCATGTCAGAGAGTTACACTGTTTTTCATTGAACAGTTTGCTGATACTGCTTTCTTGGAATCTGCAATGGGATATTTCATAGTGCATTGAACCTTAGGGTGACAAAGGAAATATCCTAATATAAAAACTAGAAAGGAACTTTTTGAGAAACCACTTTGTGATGCATTAATTCATGTCACGGTATTACATGACTGTTGTTGTGGATCAGTTTTGTAGCACTGTTTCTGAGTAAACTGAAAAGGGATATTTTGGATTCCATTGAAAAATATGGTGACCAAGGAAATATCCTCAGATTAAAACTAGAAAGAAGCTTTCTGAGGAAGTTCTTTCTGATGTGAGAAATCATATCACAGAGTTACAACTTTCTTTTCATGGATTAGTTGGCTAACACTGTTTTTGTGGAATCTGCAAAGGGATATTTGGGAGTGCACTGAGGCTTATGTTGAAAAAGGGCATAGTCTCAGTTAATTGTGATGTGTGAATTCATCTCTTAGTGTTACACAGCTGTTTTCATTGAGCAGTTTGTTCAGACTGTTTTCTTGGAATATGCAATGGGATATTTCGGAGCGTTTTGAAGACTATGGTGACAAACGAAATATAATCAGATGAAAACAAAAAAGAAGTCTATTGAGAAACTGGTTTGTGTTGTGTCAATTCATGTCACAGAGTTACACTGTTCTTTTCATTAAGCAGTTTGCAAACACTGTTTTCTTGGAATCTGCAATGTTATATTTTGGAGTGCATTGAAGCTTATGGTGACAAAGGAAATATCCTGAGTCAAAAAAAGAAAGAATCTTTCCGATAAACTGCTTTGTGATGTGTGAATTCATCTCAGTGTTACACGATATTTTTCATATACCTGATTGGTAGCAGTTTTTGGGGAATCTGATAAGGGATATTTTGCATCGCATTGAAGGCTATGGTGACAAGGAAATTACCCTCAGATAAAAACTGGAAAGAAGTTTTCTGAGAAAATTCTTTGTGATGTGTGAATTCACCTAACAGACTTACACCATTCTTTTCATGGAGCAGTTTGGTATCACTGTATCGTGGAATATCCAAAAGGATATTTGGGAGCGCATTTAGACCTATTGTGAAAAAGGAAATATCCTCAGACAAAAACTAGAAAGAACTTTCTTAGAAACTACTTTGTGATGGGTGAATTCATCTCACAGTGTTACACTGTACTTTTTATTGAGAAGTTTGCTGACACAGCTTTCTTGTAATCTGCAGTGGGATATTTCAGAGCACATTGAAGTTTACGGTGACAAAGGAGATATCCTCAGACAAAAACTAAAATGCTTTCTGAGAAACTGCTTTGCAATTTGTGAATTCTTCTCACAGTGTTACACGGTTCTTTCCATGGAACAGTTTGGTAGCACGGTTTTAGGGAAATTTGTGAAGGGATATTTTGTATCAGTTGGAAGAAGATGGTGACAAAGGAAATATATTCGTATAAAAACTGGAAAGATGTTTTCTGAGAAACTGCTTTGTGATGTGTTAATTCATCTCACAGTGTTACACAATTATTTACATGGATCAGTTTGATAGCACTGCTTTTTGGGAATCTGAGAAGGGATATTTGGATCACATTGATGTCTATGGTGACTAAGGAAATAACCTCATATAAAAACTCGAAAGAGGCTTTTGGAGAAAGTTCACTGTGATGTGTGTATTTATGTCACAGAGTTACACCTTTCTTTTAATGAGGCAGGTTGGTAACACTGTTTTT
>NW_022293443.1:0-1660 GCF_002776525.5 Piliocolobus tephrosceles | reverse complement strand
ATTCTCTTTGAAGCAATTGTGAATGGAAGTTCATTCCTGATTTGGCTCTCTGCTTGTCTGTTACTGGTGTATAAGAATGCTTGTGATTTTTGCACATTAATTTTGTATCCTGAGACTTTGCTGTAGTTGCTTATCAGCCTTAGGAGATTTTGGGCTGAGACGATGGGGTTTTCCAAATATACAACCATGTCATCTGCAAACAGGGACAATTTGACTTCTTCTTTTCCTAACTGAATACCCTTGATTTCTTTCTCTTGCCTGATTGCCCTAGCCAGAATTTCCAACAATTTGTTAAATAGGAGTGGTGAGAGAGGACATCCCTGTCTTGTGCCAGTTTTCAAAGGGAATTTTTCCAGATTTGCCCATTCAGTATGATATTAGCTGTGGGTTTGTCATAAATAGCTCTCATTATTTTGAGGTACGTTCCATCAATACCGAATTTACTGAGCGTTTTTAGCATGAAGGGCTGTTGAATGTTGTCAGAAGCCTTTTCTGCATCTATTGAGATAATCATGTGGTTCTTGTCTTTGGTTCTGTTTATACGCTGGATTACTTTTATTGATTTGCGAATGTAGAACCAGCCTTGCATCCCAGGGATGAAGCCCACTTGATCATGGTGGATAAGCTTTTTGATGTGCTGCTGAATCTGGTTTGCCAGTATTTTATTGAGGATTTTTGCATCGGTGTTCATCAGGGATATTGGTCTAAAATTGGCTTTTTTTGTTGTGTCTCTGCCAGGCTTTGGTATCAGGATGATGTTGGCCTCATAAAATGAGTTAGGGAGGATTCCCTCTTTTTCTATTGATTGGAATAGTTTCAGGAGGAATGGTACCAGCTCCTCCTTGTACCTCTGGTAGAATTCAGCTGTGAATCCATCTGGTCCTGGGCTTTTTTTGGTGGGTAGGCTATTAATTGTTGCCTCAATTTCAGAGCCTGCTATTGGTCTATTCAGCGATGGAACTTCTTCCTCGTTTAGTCTTGGGAGAATGTAAGTGGCCAGGAAATTATCCATTTCTTCTAGATTTTCTAGTTGATTTGTGTAGAGGTGTTTATAGTATTCTCTGATGGTAGTTTGTATTTCTGTGGGGTCGGTGGTGATATCCCCTTTACCATTTTTTATTGCATCTATTTGATTCCTCTCTCTTTTCTTCTTTATTAGTCTTGCTAGCGGTTTGTCAATTTTGTTGATCTTTTCAAGAAACCAACTCCTGGATTCATTGATTTTTTGGAGGGTTTTTTGTGTCTCTATCTCCTTCAGTTCTGCTCTGATCTTAGTTATTTCTTACCTTCTGCTAGCTTTTGAATGTGTTTGCTCTTGCCTCTCTAGATCTTTTAATTGTGATGTTAGAGTGTCAATTTTAGATCTTTCCTGCTTTCTCTTGTGGGCATTTAGTGCTATAAATTTCCCTCTACACACTGCTTTAAATGTGTCCCAGAGATTCTGGTATGTTGTATCTTTGTTCTTATTGGTTTCAAAGAACATCTTTATTTCTGTTTTCATTTCCTTACGTACCCAGTAGTCATTCAGGAGCAGGTTGTTCATTTTCCATGTAGTTGAGCGATTTTGATTGAGTTTCTTAGTCCTGAGTTCTAGTTTGATTGCACTGTGGTCAGAGAGACAGTTTGTTATAATTTCTGTTCTTTTACATTTGCTGAGGAG
>NW_022293442.1:0-1999 GCF_002776525.5 Piliocolobus tephrosceles | reverse complement strand
GCAGAACATCAAAGACAGAGTCTAAGATCATTTGGGATCAGTCTTGCCAAGAGGGCAGCATGGCAAGGGAGGGAGTGGTCTGGTGCCATGGGGAGGGGGGCGACTGTTGAGTGCAGGCTGGGCCTCTTCCTTGACAGGCTGGGAGCACATGGCCTGCAGTAGAAGTTGAAAGGGCTTCAGAGGAACGTTAGGGACTGGTTTTCTGGACTGGCCACAGAAAAAAGTGCTTGTTGGCTCCTGGGTGTCTTGTTCAAATTGGGGAGCTGGTGCTGACACCATCAGGAGCCTACCCCGTGGCAGCCTTCTCGCTTCAGAGCAGTCTGTCAAGCTCACGTTTTACACTTCCTAAGCCTTCCCAAACACAAGGATCGTGCCACTTCTGTGTGGAGAGATGACACGATTTTAATTTCACCAGGAGGCAGTCACTTGCTCATTTCCCCCGGACCCGGCAGATGAGAACGGATGAGAAAGGGTCCCCACGACCATGTTTGAAAACGGGCCAGACAGAGGATGGGAACCAATCCCTAGTTGTGTCATATCCTAATTCACACCATCATGGCTGGAAAGAGCGTTTCAGGGCCAGATCTTGATTTTTATGCTATACTTTAGATCAGCATCCTCTGAAGTATGCTCCATAGGAGCATAAGAGCCCTACTCTTACAATATACTCTGTATTTATTTGTTTGTTTATTTATTGAGACAGAGTTTTGCTCTTGTTGCCCAGGCTGGAGTGCAGTGGCTCCATCTTGGCTCACTGCAACCTCCGCCTCCCGGGTTCATGCCATTCTCC
The DNA here is from genome assembly GCF_002776525.5 of Piliocolobus tephrosceles. Classification (NCBI taxonomy): domain Eukaryota; kingdom Metazoa; phylum Chordata; class Mammalia; order Primates; family Cercopithecidae; genus Piliocolobus; species Piliocolobus tephrosceles. The sequence goes on along the minus strand of NW_022293442.1, from coordinate 1,209 downwards.
TGCCTCAGCCTCCCAAGTAGCTGGGATTACAGGCACCTGCTACCGTGGCCAGCTAATTTTTGTATTTTTACTACAGACGAGCTTTCACCATGTTGGCCAGGCTGGTCTTGAACCTCAAATGATCTGCCCGCCTCCGCCTCCCAAAGTGCTAGGATTACAGGCGTGAGCTACCACGCCCAGCTTGTCACCTTGATTTAAATGAATGTAGCTTTCTTAGTGTCTTGGTGTTGGTTAACTTCTGTGGAGTTTGATACTGCTCATTTTGCTGCTTGTTCTGTTTTTCCAGAGTCCCCTTATCACTTGACCTGCTGTCACATTATGTTTGATTACAGATACCCCATCAGCCTGGGTCTCTCTTTACAGCCTTTGTACACATACGTCTACACACAGGGATTTGGATTATCTCAGGATCCCACATCCTCACTGTCCCCCATCCCCTGACCCCTCCACCCCCCACCAGTACCTTTCTGAAGTTTTCTAGTCCTTCCTCTTCGTTTGTGCTCCTTAAAGCCCAGGCCCATGCCTGACTTTGGTTCCCACTGAGTTCTGTTACAAGGATTCCACATTTGTGGATATTAAATCTTTGGCAAGGTCATTTACCTGGGCTGGAATAAGACTCTTGGCTGATCCTCCTTCCTAAACACCCACCCAATGGGAGAGGCTGATACTTAACATGCAAATCTTGTTTTTTAATTCTCCAGGCAAAGCGATGTTGGAAGACGTTGTGGCGGGGGTGGTGTGTGAAGAGTTACAAATACTTTTTGAATATCTGCTTCATGATAGGTCTCAGAGGTGCCTTGTGGGTGTGGCTTTGGAGGGATGATTACGAGGAAATTGTGGATATTAGGGAGTTCAGGAAAGGAAAATATCACTCACAATTCAACAATTCAGAGAAAGCTCCTAAGGGAATTTCTGGCTGCTTGATGTCCAGAGGCCAGGTCCTCACTTTGTATCAAGGCTCAGGACTATGGATAGAGAATTTAAAGGGGCACCAAAAAAACTCAGTAATCAAGATAAACAAAATTGTAATGTAATATCTTTAAAAATACAAATTGATGCATAGAGAAAACACCCATGTTGAACAAAACGGTAACAATGTTGCCTCCTCTTCAGCACCACCCCACCCTCCAGAAGTTTCCTCCAAGCTGCACCTGTGAGATAAAAAAAAAAAAGATAAAATAAAAACCTGTAAGAGAAAAGATAAAAATG
>NW_022293441.1:0-2545 GCF_002776525.5 Piliocolobus tephrosceles | reverse complement strand
CATGCAGTGTTTGGTTTTCTGTTCTTGTGATAGTTTGCTAAGAATGATGGTTTCCAGCTGCATCCATGTCCCTACAAAGGATGCAAACTCATCCTTTTTTATGGCTGCATAGTATTCCATGGTGTATATGTGCCACATTTTCTTAATCCAGTCTGTCACTGATGGACATTTGGGTTGATTCCAAGTCTTTGCTATTGTGAATAGTGCCGCAATAAACATACGTGTGCATGTGTCTTTGTAGTAGCATAATTTATAATCCTTTGGGTATATACCCAGTAGTGGGATGGCTGGGTCATATGGTACATCTAGTTCTAGATCCTTGAGGAATTGCCATACTGTTTTCCATAATGGTTGAACTAGTTTACAATCCCACCAACAGTGTAAAAGTGTTCCTATTTCTCCACATCCTCTCCAACACCTGTTGTTTCCTGATTTTTTAATGATTGCCGTTCTAACTGGTATGAGATGGTATCTCATTGTGGTTTTGATTTGCATTTCTCTGATGGCAAGTGATGATGAGCATTTTTTCATGTGTCTGTTGGCTGTATGAATGTCTTCTTTTGAGAAATGTCTGTTCATATCCTTTCCCCACTTTTTGATGGGGTTGTTTGTTTTTTTCTTGTGTATTTGTTTGAGTTCTTTGTAGATTCTGGAAATTAGCCCTTTGTCAGATGAGTAGATTGCAAAAATTTTCTCCCATTCTGTAGGTTGAATTCCAGGCAATTTTTAAGATAAATGTGTATCACTTGAGTAGAGAAGGGATAAGAGAAACTATATATTTTGTAGTTATACCCAAGAATAACTACTCTCTTTGCATCAAGAATTGGTACAAAAAGAAAACTATTCCATTAACACTCAAGATACCTCAGAAGGAAGATAGAAGGGCAAAGTATTTCAAAAAAATGTCCACTTTCTGTACTCACTTTACCTTTGTTTTTAACTCAGGTTGCTTTGGCTCCAGTAAGATACTTCAATTATCTTTTCTGTTGAAACCATGCCAGAGACAAAAGAAACATGATCATTTTTCCTTTGGTGCTGACCATATGGGGGTAGGTTATTTTTTCAAATAACAAAGGACCCTACAGTTAGAAACTACCTGCAAGTCTTGAAGGCTTATAAGAGAGTTATCAGGAAAATGCCTTAAAGTTGTATTTCTTAAGCAAACTAACAAGAAAAAGACCTTTACTTTAATTTTTCATGGGGTGGAGCCATCCCATTCTCTTTGGGCCCTGTTCTAAATTGAAAAATTCAGAAAAATAAATGGCAAATACATAGGATCAATTGATTTATTACGATTTTTCTAACATGACATGTTTTCCATAAATTAGGACAACGTTGCTGTGTTTTTAGATTAAAAGATCCAGTTCAATATGTCTGTCTGCAGAAGAGGAAATGACACATCTTGTCTCAGGCCCCATTATAAGGATGACTTATGACAGGCAGCTGTCAGGCAAGGCATCTGGAGGCTGACGGAGCCTGTTTAGACAGTGGTGTTGAAAGCGCTCAAGAATCTAATGAAAGTCATGGACTCTTACCACAACCACCCAGCCAAAACAACATGAACAGTGTGCATGTCCACATACACACCATTGTGAGGTTAATGTCAGGGTTTTCAAGCCTCCGCAGCCCTGAGGTCCATACCCTGATCCCTTACCTATCAGTTCCTATCTATATGATCTGTAGTGAATTACTTCCCTCTCTAAACTCACTTTCCTTCTCTTTAAAATGAGCATGAGATAGTGGTGTCTGGCTTATGGGTTTGTTTTGAAGATTAAATGAACAGATATATCTAAACGCTTGGCACCATACCTTGCCCATAATGAAGGTTGGTCATTCTGAGCCATTATTTTCCTGCTTGTGCTGTGAGTTTAAGCTTCCCTGGTCAAAAAGAATAATATGTGTATTTTATAGTTTATCTGTATCAATTAAAAGGGACAATCTCTATTACAGGTTTTATGGAGGAATCATTGAAAGTATGGATTTACTTTACAATGTCCATAACTTACTTTAAAATACCTCAACACTGAGAATTGAATCATGAGTTTGTATTAGTAGAAGCCTAAACTCTAGAGGCATGAAGTTGCTGTAATGGAAAATTCACCTCCACAGGTGGCCAGCTGGTGTTCCATCAGAAAGACTCAGTCATCACCTGAGGCTTTGAAAATTAGCATAGTGAGCATCACAAATGGATTTTGATTCATATAAGAGATTTGCTAGTTAGTGTGAATACCAGAAATAGGCTTTCAGCCGGGCGTGGTGGCTCATGCCTGTAATCCCAGCATTTTGGGAGGCTGAGGCAGGCGGATCACCTGTGGTTGGGAGTTTGAGACCAGCCTGACCAACATGGAGAAACCCCGTCTCTACTAAAAATACAAAATTAGCCTGGTGTGGTGGTGCATGCCTGTAATCCCAGCTACTCGGGAGGCTGAGACAGGAGAATAGCTTAAACCCGGGGGGCGGAGATTTCAGTGAGCCGAGATTGCGCCATTGCACCCCAGCCTGGGCAACAAGAGCGAAACTCTGTCTCAAAAAAAAAAAAAAAAAA
>NW_022293440.1:0-1515 GCF_002776525.5 Piliocolobus tephrosceles | reverse complement strand
ATTCTATCTTCTGCAACCTCTGCTGCTGATGCCCAGGCAAACAGGGTATGGAGTGGACCTCAAGCAATCTCCAACAGACCTATAGCTGAGGGTCCTGACTGTTAGAAGGAAAACTATCAAACAGGAAGGACACCTACACCAAAACCCCATCAGTACGTCACCATCATCAAAGACCAGAGGCAGATAAAACCACAAAGATGGGGAAAAAGCAGGGCAAAAAAGCTGGAAATTCCAAAAATAAGAGCGCATCTCCCCCTGCAAAGGAGCACAGCCCATCGCCAGCAACGGAACAAAGCTGGTCAGAGAATGACTTTGACGAGATGAGAGAAGAAGGCTTCAGTCCATCAAACTTCTCAGAGCTAAAGGAGGAATTACGTACCCAGCGCAAAGAAACTAAAAATCTTGAAAAAAGGGTGGAAGAACTGACAGCTAGACTAATAAATGCAGAGAAAGTCATAAACGAAATGACAGAGATGAAAACCATGACACGAGAAATACGTGACAAATGCAGAAGCTTCAGTAACTGACTCAATCAACTGGAAGAAAGAGTATCAGCGATGGAGGATCAAATGAATGAAATGAAGGGAGAAGAGAAACCAAAAGAAAAAAGAAGAAAAAGAAATTTGAACAAAGCCTGCAAGAAGTATGGGATTATGTAAAAAGACCAAATCTATGTCTGATTGGGGTGCCTGAAAGTGAGGGGGAGAATGGAACCAAGTTGGAAAACACTCTTCAGGATATCATCCAGGAGAACTTCCCCAACCTAGTAGGGTAGGCCAACATTCAAATTCAGGAAATATAGAGAACGCCACAAAGACACTCCTCGAGAAGAGCAACTCCAAGACACATAATTGTCAGATTCACCAAAGTTGAAATGAAGGAAAAAATCTTAAGGGCAGCCAGAGAGAAAGGTCGGGTTACCCACAAAGGGAAGCCCATCGGACTAACAGCAGACGTCTCGGCAGAAACTCTACAAGCCAGAAGAGAGTGGGGACCAATATTCAACATTCTTAAAGAAAAGAATTTTAAACCCAGAATTTCATATCCAGCCAAACTACGTTTCATAAGTGAAGGAGAAATAAAATCCTTTACAGATAAGCAGATGCTTAGAGATTTTGTCACCACCAGGCCTGCCTTACAAGAGACCCTGAAGGAAGCCCTAAACATGGAAAGGAACAACAGGTACCAGCCGTTGCAAAAACATGCCAAAATGTAAAGACCATCGAGGCTAGGAAGAAACTGCATCAACTAATGAGCAAAATAACCAGTTACTATCATAATGGCAGGATCAAGTTCACACATAACAATTTTAGCCTTACATGTAAATGGACTAAATGATCCAATTAAAAGACACAGACTGGCAAACTGGATAAAGGGTCAAGACCCATCAGTCTGCTGTCTTCAGGAGACCCATCTCACATGCAGAGACATACATAGGCTCAAAATAAAGGGATGGAGGAAGATCTACCAAGCAAATGGAGAACAAAAAAAAGCAGGGGTTGCAATCCTAGTCTC
>NW_022293438.1:0-1596 GCF_002776525.5 Piliocolobus tephrosceles | reverse complement strand
AGCAGTTTGCTAACACTGTTTTCTTGCAATCTACAGTGGGATATTTCAGAGCGCATTGAAGCTTTTGGTGACAAAGGAAATATACTCAGATAAAAATCAAAATGAACCTTTCTGAGAAACTGCTTTGTGATGTGTGAATTCATGTCACAGAGTTACACTGTTTATTTCATTGTGCAGTTTGCTAACACTGTTTTCTAGGAAGCTGCAAAGGGATATCTCGGTGTGCATCGAAGCTCTTGGTGACAAAGGAAATATCCTCATATAAAAGCTAGAAAGAACATTTCTGAGAAATAACTTTATGAAACATAATTCCTCTCATGGAGTTACATGATTCTTTTCATGGATAAGTTTGGTAGCACGGTTTTTGGGGTATTTAACGAGGGATATTTTGGAGAACATTGAAGCCTAGGGTGACAAAGAAATTATCCTCAGATAACAACTAGAAAGAAACTTTCTGAGAAAGGCTTTTGTGATGGGTGAATTTGTGTCACAAAGGTACACCTTTGTTTGCATGGAACAGTGTGCTAACACTGTTTTCATGGAATCTACAAAGGGATATCTGGGAGCGCATTGAGGCCTATGATGAAAAAGGAAATATTCTCATATAAAAACTAGAGAGAAGCTTTCTGAGAAACTGCTTTGTGATGTGGTACTTGATTTCACTGAGTTACATGATTCATTTCATGGAAGAGTTTGGTAGCACTGTTTTTGGGGAGTCTGAGAAGAGATTTTTTGGATCACATTGAAGCCTATGGTGACAAACGAATTACTCTCAAATAAAACTAGAAAGAAGCTTTCTGAGAAACTGCTTTGTGATTTTTGAGTTCATCTCACAGAGTTACATGATTCTTTTCATGGAGCAGTTTGGTCACATTGTTTTTGGAGAATTTGAGAGGAAATATTTTAGATCACATTGAAGCCTATGATGACAAAGGAATTATCCCCAGATAAAAACTAGAAGGAAGTTTCAGAGAAATTTCCTTGTCATGTGTGAATTCATCTCACTGTCTTACAAATTTATTTTCATGGAACAATTTGGTAACACTGTTTTCATGGAATATGCAAAGGGATATTTTGGTGCACATTGAGGCCTATGGTGAAAAAGGAAATATCCTCAGATAAAACCAGAAAAATCTTTCTGAGAAACTGCTTTGTGATGTGTGAGTTTACCTCACAGAGTTACACCATTCTTATCATTCAGCAGTTTGATAACACAGTTTTCATGGAATCTGTAATAGGATATTTGGGAGCTCATTGAAGCGAATGGTGACAAAGGAAATATTCTCAGATACAAACCAATAGAAGCTTCATGAGAAATGCTTTGGATGTGTGAATTCATCTCACAGAGTTACAGTTCTTTTCATTGAACAGTTTGCTAACACTGTTTTCTTGGAATCTGCCGTGGGATATTTCAGAGCACCTTGAACTTTATGGTGACAATGGAAATATCCTCAGACAAAAACTAGAAAGAAGCTTTCAGAGAAATTTCTTTGTCATGTGCTAGTTCATCTCACAGAGTTACCTGATTCTTTTCAAGGATCAGTTTGATAGCACCGTGGTGGGTGAATCTGAGAAGGGATATTTTGGATTGCCTTG
>NW_022293437.1:0-1917 GCF_002776525.5 Piliocolobus tephrosceles | reverse complement strand
TCTCTCTTTTCTTCTTTATTAGTCTTGCTAACTGTCTATCAATTTTGTTAATCTTTTCAAAAAACCAGCTTCTGGATTCATTGATTTTTTGAAGGGTTTTTTGTGTCTCTGTCTCCTTCAGTTCTGCTCTGATCTTAGTTATTTCTCGCCTTCTGCTAGCTTTTGAATGTGTTTGCTCTTGCCTCTCTAGTTCTTTTAATTGTGATATTAGGATGTCAATTTTAGATCTTTCCTGCTTTCTCTTGTGGGCCTTTATTGCCATAAATTTTACCCTACACACTGCTTTAAATGTGTCCAGAGATTCTGGTATGATGTATCTTTGTTCTCATTGGTTTCAAAGAACATCCGTATTTCTGCCTTCATTTCGTTATGTAACCAGTAGTCATTCAGGAGCAGGTTGTTTAGTTATCATTTAGTTGAGCAGTTTTGATTGAGTTTCTTAATCCTGAGTTCTTGTTTGATTGCACTGTAGTCTGAGAGACAGTTTGTTATAATTTCTGTTGTTTTGTATTTCCTGAGGAGTGCTTTACTTCCAATTATGTGGCCAATTTTGGAATAAGTGCGACGTGGTGCTGAGAAGAATGTATATTCTGTTGATTTGGGGTGGAGAGTTCTGTAGATGTCTATTAGGTCTTCTTGGTGCAGAGTTGGGTTCAATTCCTGTATATCATTAACTTTCTGTCTCATTGATCTCTGTAATGCTGACAGTGGGGTATTAAAGTCTCCCATTATTATTGTGTGGGAGCCTAAGTCTCTTTGTAAGTCTCTAAAGACTTGCTTTATGAATCTGGGTGCTCCTGAATTGGGTGCATATATATTTTGGATAGTTAGCTCTTCTTGGTGAATTGATCCCTTTACGATTATGTAATAGCCTTCTTTGTCTCTTTTGATCTTTTTTGGTTTAAACTCTGTTTTATCAGCGACTAGGATTGCAACCCCTGCCGTTTTTTGTTTTCCATTTGCTTGGTAGATCTTCCTCCATCCCTTTATTTTGAGCCTATGTGTGTCTCTGTGTCCTAACCCAGTTCCACTCCTATCGTATTTGCCCATAACACTGATTAGTAAAACTGATTCAACTGTTCTATAATCACAATTTAAGCTGTGTCCATTAAATTCCATGAGGAATGCAAAAGGATACAACCTAAGACACAAAACTTAATTGACTGCTGATATTTCATTGGTAAATTGGGTAATTGATGGGTAAATGCAGTGGAACCGGTGGGTGGGCATTAGTTATATAAGGGGTGAAGCAGCAAGATACTTCATTCTTAAAAGGTGTTTGAAAGAAATTGAAACACAGGAGTGTGCGTATTCAGCTGAAATAAAATTAGAAAACCATGAAATAAATCTCAGTTGGGGTGTAAAAAAATGGCATTGAGGAGATTCTGGGTCAATCGTCCAACTGTGTAAACTGGATCTTGGAAGCAGGATCCCTTTCCTGCAATGAGACTTGTTTATTGGTGGTAGTGTTTCAGTGGAAACGATTTTGGAGAATGGCCCCTTCCTTTTGTGTATCTGCTGATTAGATTTTATGGGAAATCTGGGGTTTTAAACTCTATTTAAATGTCAACATAATTCATTCATATGGCAAAAAAATCAACAGGTTCTTTGATGTGGAATCATCACAGATCCATTTTTTCTTAGGTACAGTTATTAAAGTTGACCTACCAGAGTGAAACGATTGTGGAGAATAGCCCCTTCCTTTAGTGTATTTGCTGATTAGATTTAATGGTACATTTATCATTAGGTACAGTGATCAAAGTTGACCTACCCAAGAGTAGAGATGTCCAGGACAGAACTCAGGACTCTGTAGAATCACAGAATCCTGGGTGCAACACTGTTCAAGCACATAAATATGATCATTCAGAGTGTTTCGGTGTGACATGTGTGTGAATTGCAGTGGAATGAGTATGACAC
>NW_022293436.1:0-1357 GCF_002776525.5 Piliocolobus tephrosceles | reverse complement strand
GGGATACATCTTAGCACAGTGAAGCTTATGGTGTCAAAAGAAATATCTTCCTATAAAATCTAGAAAGAAGCTTTCTTAGAAACTTCTCTGTGATGTGTGAACTCATCTCACAGAGTTACACTTATGTTGCATGGAGCAGGCCACTAACACTGTCTTTGGGGAAACTGAGAAGTTCTACTCTGGAAGGCTTTGAGGACTGCGCTGATAAAGGATATATCATCAGTTAAAAACGGGAAAGAAGCTTTATGAGAAACTTCTTAGTGATCTGTGAATTCATCTCACAGAGTTACATCTTTGTCCTCAGGAAGCAGTTTGCTAACACTCTTTTCCGAGAATCTGCAAGGTGATATTTGGGAGCCCATTGGGGCCCATGGTGAAAAAGGAAATATCATCACATAATAAGTAGAGGGAAGCTTTCTGCGAGATTCCTTTCTGATATGTGACTTCACCACACAGAGTTCCACACACTGCTTCTCGGCAGAGTTTGCTAAGACTGTTGTCTTGGATTCTGCAAAGTGATATTTGGGAGCTCATTCAGGGCTATGGTGAAAAAGGATATATCCTCTGACAGAAAGTGGCAAGAAGCATTCTGAGAAACTGCATTGCTATGTGTGAGTGCAACTCACAGAGATACACGTTTCTCTTCAGCTATCAGTTTGCTAAGACAGTTTGCTTGGAATCTGCAATGAGATACTTCTTAGCGCAATGAAGCTTACGGTGACAAAGCAAGTGTCCTCAGGGGAAAACTGGAAAGAAGCTTTCTTAGAAACTTCTCTGTGAAGTGCGAATACATCTCACAGAGTTACACTTATGTCTCATGGAGCAGGCCACTAACACTGTCTTTGGGGAAACTGAGAAGTTGTACAGTGGAAGGCGTAGTGGCCTACGCTGATAAAGGAAATATCAACAGTTAAAAATGGGAAAGAAGCTTTCTGAGAAACTTCTTTGTGATCTGTGAATTCGTCCCACCGAGTTCCATCTTTTTTCTCAGGAAGCAGTTTGCTATCACTCTTTTCCTAGAATCCAAAAGGTGAAACTTGGGAGCCCATGGGGCCCATGGTGAAAAAGGGAATATCTTCACATAATAACTAGAGGGAAGCTTTCTAAGAGATTCCTTTCTGATATGTGAATTCACCAGACAGAGTTCCACACACTGCTTCTCGGCAGAGTTTGATAAGACTGTTGTCTTGGATTCTGCAAAGTGATATTTGGGAGCTCATTGAGGGCTATGGTGAAAAAGGATATATCCTCAGACAGAAAGTGGCAAGAAGAATTCTGAAAAACTGCATTGCTATCTGTGAGTGCAACTCACAGAATACCTTTCTCTTCAGCCATCAGTTTGTTCAGACAGTTTGCT
>NW_022293435.1:0-5616 GCF_002776525.5 Piliocolobus tephrosceles | reverse complement strand
TTTTTCTTTTTTTTTTTTTTGAGATGGAGTCTCTCTCTGTCACCCAGGCTAGAGTGTAGTGGGGCGATCTCAGCTCACTGCAACCTCCGCCTCCCAGGTTCAGGTGATTCTCCTGCCTCAGCCTCCCGAGTAGCCTGGACCACAGGCATGTGCCACCATGCTCAGCTAATTTATGTATTTTTAGCAGAGATGGGGTTTCACCGTGCTAGCCAGGATGGTGACCTCATGATCCGCCTGCTTCAGCCTCCCAAAGTGTTGGGATTATAGGCATGAGCCATGGTGCCTGGCCAGATGAAAGTAATTTCTATAATATATTTTATTGAACCCAATAAATCCAAAGCAGTAAGTTTCCTTGTAACATGTAATCAATATAAAAATTATCATTGAGATTATCAATGAGATATTTTGCATTTTTTTCATATTAAGTCTTTGAAATCTGGTAGGATACATACATGTGTATATGTGTATATATTCATATTCTATTGTGAAAAAAACCTAACGTACATTTTACATAAAATTTACCATCTTAACCCCCGCTCTCCCTTTTTTTTTTTTTTTTTTTGAGACAGGGCTCTGTCTTCAAGGCTGGAGTGCAGTGGCGCAATTATAGTTCACCATAGTCTCAACCTCCCGGGCTCAAAAGAGTCTCCCACCTCAGTCTTCTAAGTAACTGGGACGACAGGTGTGCACCACCACGCCTGACTAATTTTTAAATTTTTTCGGTAGAGATGGCGGTCTCACTGTGTTGCCCAGGCTGGTCTGAAACTCCTGACGTCAAGCAATCCTCCTGCCTTGGAGTCCCAAAGTGCTGGGATTACAAGTGTGAGCCACCACACCCGGCCCTGTCTTAGTCATTTTTAAGTGTACAGTTCAGGGGCATTAAGTACATTCACAGTGTTGTGCAGCCGCCACCACCATCCATCTCCAGAACTCTTGTCATCTCGCAAAACTGAAACACTGTCCCATTAAACACTAATTTCCCACTCGCCCCGGCACCCACTGTTCTACTTACCGTCTCTATGGATTTAACTACTCTAGACGTCTCCTATAAGTGGAGTCATATCATATTTCTCCTTTTGTGTCCGGCTTATTTCACCTAACAATGTTTTCGAGGTTTATCCATGTTGTAGCCCATGTCAGAATCTCCTTCCATTCTAAGGCTGAGTACATTCCATTGTGTGCAGGCCCTATGTTTGTTTATCCGTCGGCTGACAATGGCAATGTGTATTTTATGCTTGCAGCATATGTCCATTTGGATGGGCCCCATTTCAAGTGCTCAGTGGCTGCTGGTGGCTGCCGAATTGGACACATGGGGCTCAACCGTGCTGTCAGAAGCGTGGTGGCTCATGCCTGTCACCCCAGCACTTTGGGAGGCTGAGGCAGGTGGATCACTTGGGGCCAGGAGTTTGAGACCAGCCTGGGCAACGTGGCAAAGCTCCATCTCTACAAAAAATACAAAAAGTAGCCAGGTGTGCTGGCGTGCACCTGTAATCCCAGCTACTCGGGAGGCTGAGGCACAAGAACTGCTTGAACCCGGAAGGCGGAGGTTGCAGTGAGCTGAGATTGCCACCACTGCCCTCCAGCCTGGGCAACACAGCAAGACTCTCTCAAAACAAAAACAAAAACAAAAAACAAAAATTGCTGTGCCCTCTGTCTGGGCCTTTCTCCATATATTTGCCATACTGGCTTCTTGGGGCTGTCATAATAAATGACCACAAACTGGGTGGCCGAAAACAGTTTGTTCTCATAGTTCTGGAGGCCAGAGATTCATAGTCGCGTGTCAGCAAGGTCATACTCCCTCCAGCGCTTCTCAGCAGGAGTCCTTCCTTGCCTCTGGGGGCTGCCGGCATCCTCACCTGTGGCTACACCATCCCAGTCTCTGCCTCTGCAGCCAAATGTTCTCCTCCGTGTCTGTGTGTCTCATCTCCCTCTCCTTTATCTTTTGTTGTTTGTTTTTTGTTGTTTAATGGGGTTTTTCCCCGCAGGCTGGAGTGCAGTGGTACTATCTCAGCTCACTGCAACCTCTGCCTCCCTCATTTCCTGCTCAGGTAATCCTCCTTCCTCAGCCTCCCAAGTAGCTGGGACTACAGGCATGTGCTACCACGCCCAGCTAATTGTTATACTTTTTGTAGAGACAGGGTTTCACCATGTTGCCCAGGCTTGTCTCGAGCTCCCGGGCTCAAGCGATCTGCCTGCCTCAGTCTCCCAGAGTGCTGGGATTACAGGCGTGAGGCATGGTGCCCAACCTCCTTTGTCTTATAAGGACACCAGGCATTGGATTTAGGGCCTACCCCTCATCCACCATGACTTCATCTTAACTAATTACATCTGCAAATACCCTGTTTTCAAATAAGACCGCATCCTGAGGTTCTGGGTCGCTGGGATTACGGCCTGTGCCACTGTGCGCGGGTAATTTTGTATTTTTAGTAGAGACAGGGTTTCTCCATGTTGATGAGGCTGGTCTCGAACTCCTGACCTCAGGTGATCCGCCCGCCTCACCCTCCCAAAGTGCTGGGATTATAGGCGTGAGCCACCACACCCAGCCTGGTGTTTGGATCGGTGGCTCACACCTGTGATCCCAACACTTTGGGAGGCCGAGGCAGGCGGATCACGAGGTGAAGAGAACGAGACCATCCTGGCCAACCTGGTGAAACCCCGTCTCTACTAAAAATACAAAAAAATTAGCTGGGCGTGGTGGCGGACGCCTGTAATCCCAGCTACTCGGGAGACTGAGGCAGGAGAATCTCTTGAACCCGGGAGGCAGAGGTTTCAGTGAGCCGAGATCACACCACTGTACTCCAGCCTGGTGACAGAGTAAGACTCTGTCTCAAAAACAAACAAACAAACAAAAAAACAACAAAAACACACCGTAGTATATATGTTACTCTTACTGTGTAAGAGTCAAATAAAACTATGCACAAGACGTGACACTCCCCTTTGCTTCATCCCCACTGCACTGCCGGAAGGAAAACCTTCCCTTTTTATCCATCTACACACCAATTCTCTGTTTATTTTGTTTTCAAAATAAAAGAGATTGTGCTCTGAATTGTTACTTGTCCTTTTTTATAAATTAAACTTATGTATTTTAATAATAATAAATTTTAATTAAAATTATGTATTTTAATTTATGAAATTAAACACTTTGGGAGTCTGAAGCAGGAGGATTGCTTGAGACCAGGAATTTGAGACCAGTCTGGGCAACATAGTGAGACCCTGTCTCTACAAAAAATTTTTAAAATTAGCCAGGCATGGTGGTGCACACCTGTAGTCCCAGCCACTCAGGAGGCTAAGGTGGGAGAATCTCTTGAGCCCAGGAGGTTGAGGCTGCAGTGAGCCTCGATTATACCACTGCACTCTAGCCTGGGCAACAGAGCAACACCCTGTCTCTTAAAAAAAGGTATTTATGTATTTATTGTTTGGGTTGTCTAATTTTTTAATTGAGGTGAATTCATGTAATATACAATTAACAATTTTAAAGTGCGCACAATTCAGTAGCATGTAGTGTATCATTTAATTCAGTAGCACGTAGTATATCATTTAATTTACTCACAATGGGCTGAGGGCGGTGGCTAACACCTGTAATCCCAGCAGTTTGGGAATCTGAGGCGGGTGGATCACTTGAGATCAGGAGTTGGAGATCAGCCTGGCTAACATGGTGAAACCCCGTCTATACTAAAAATACAAAAATTAGCCAGGCATGGTGGCACATGCCTGTAGTCCCAGCTACTCCGGAGGCTGAGGCAGAAGAACTGCTTGAACCCAGGAGGCAGAGGTTGCAGTGAGCTGAGATTGCTCCACTGTACACCAGCCTGGGTGACAGAGTGAGACTATTTCTCAAAAAAAAAAAAAATTTTTGTTTTTAAATTATCATAGTGGCTGGGCGCGGTGGCTCACGCCTGTAATCCCAGCACTTTGGGAGGCCGAGGCGGGTGGATCACGAGGTCAAGAGATCAAGACCATCCTGGCCAACACAGTGAAACCCTGTCTCTACTAAAAATACAAAAAATTAGCCGGGCATGGTGGCGGGCGCCTGTAGTCCCAGCTACTTGGGAGGCTGAGACGGGAGAACGGCGTGAACCCGGGAGGCGGAGCTTGCAGTGAGCTGAGGCGACAGAGCGAGACTCCATCTCAAAAAAAAAAAAAAAGTTAAACAGATGATCCAAAATAACTAAATAAATAAATAAAATAAATAAATTATCATAGTGTTGTACAACCATCACCTGTTTTGTTCCAAAACATTTTCACCACCTTCCTAAGGTAACTCTGCACCTGTCAGGTCTCTCCCCAGCCTCTGGTCTCTGCCCTCCCTCCCTGCAGGTAGAGCCGCTGGTAGCCTCTAATCTGCTTTCTGCCTCTGTGGATTTGCCAGTTCTGGACGTTTCCTATCGATGGAATCACACCGTATGCAACCTTGGGGTCTGGTCTTAGACCCCACGTCATTTTCGAGGTTCATCTGTGCTGTGGCGTGTCAGAGCTGCTTTCCTCGTTATGGCTGAGTCGTCCTCCGCTGTGTGGACTGAGCACGTTGTGTTTATCCATTCTCAGTGGGGGGACATTTGGGTGGCTTCCGTCTTTCATCTGTTGCGAATAGTGCTGCTGTGAACTTTGTCAGTAACCGTCTGTCTCAGTGTTTTCAGTCGCACGTCGTGTTTCGTGGTGTCCACTGCCTGGACGGTGCCTTGCAAGTGGACGTTAGCTCACTGCCAGGTTCTCACTCCCACACATGGCTGCCATGGCCGGCCACGGGCGAGCTTCTCCATGGTCCCCCTGCCCAAGTGTCTCTTAAAATCTAGGTCCCCAGATCCTGAATTGCTGGGTGTCTGTGACGGCTCACAACCCTTTCAGCTTTTAACAGTGTCTGTTAAGAATACCTGGCCTTCTTTTAGTTTTCCAAAGCACTCTTGTACTTTCTCTTAGCGGTGAGCAGGATAAAATGACAGCCGACACTTAAGAGACACTTAGACACTCTGGCCCTGGGCCCCTCTGTTGTGAGCACTTCACACGGGTGAACCATGCACAGGCCTCTCAAGAGCACTGAGGCCTGAGGGGAAAGCAACTAAGAGGCGAAGCCGGGATCGGAGTCAGGCGCCAGGCTCCTGCGTGGTCTCACAGCTCCTACGGTGCCGCCCAGGAAGGTGATGAGGCTGCTGGGCTTCCACGTGGACCCAGCCACCCCTCTCTCGGCATGCTCACCTCCCGCCCACCTCTCTCTCTGGAGAGCCAAGGCAGCCCCAGCAAGGAGTAAATGACAGGTCCTGGCGCCCCAGCACAGGGCATGTCGGGACAAGTATTCAAACAGGAGGCCGGGGGTGGGGGGGTTGTGGCTTTGGCACTGACTTCTGTCTACATGGGAACTCAGCCCCCAAACACACATGTCACATACGTACGCCACACACACAGACACACATATACACCCACACCCACCCACATACACGACACACACAGACACACAGACCTCACAGTCACACCACACACACACGGACCTCACACACCACACACAGATGCCACCACACAGACATACACACTCACACTGCACATGCCACACACACAGACCTCACACACCACACAGACCTCACACACCACACACAGACCTCACACACCACACAGACACCACCA
>NW_022293434.1:0-1091 GCF_002776525.5 Piliocolobus tephrosceles | reverse complement strand
GCTGAGGCAGGAGAATGGCGTGAACCCGGGAGGTGGAGCTTGCAGTGGGCCGAGATCACGCCACCGCACTCCAGCCTGGGTGACAGAGCGAGACTCTGTTTCAAAAAAAAAAAAGAAAACAAAAACAAAAACAGAAAAAACTTATATCTGGTTTTAGGTAGAAAGCTGGTAAATATACTGCTGAAACTCTGAGCTTCACTCTTAAAAAAAAAAAGCAAAACAGTACCTACAACTAAGTCCTACTTACTCTACAGAATGGTGTTTAGATTTACTTTACTGGATATTATGTGTTATTCCTAATGGTACACATATTTTTATAAATTTTATAAAATTTATAAAAATTTTAACATGGCAAATGTCTTTTCTGAATATTTATACAGGAAACCAGCTAACCAATTCATTTCGAAGATTACTAGGGCACAGTCTCAGTTGGATACTGGCATTCTGCTTTATTATCCAAATTAGAAAAGAATACCCCATACTGAGAAAACAGAATACACATCTCATTATACAAGGGCTAACTATTTAATATAGAGCATCCTGGTTACTCTTGCTTTCTTTTCTCTTCCTTCTGCTTGAATCTAAGGTCCAAAATTCTGAAGTAAGCAGCCCAATAGCCCTGGGTTTGGTAGCTATGAAGATCTGGTGGAGTGAAGTTTCTTTTTGCAGCAGTTTGCTCACATTCTGTCTGGGGTGTTCATTCCTGTAGTTTGTGTATCTTCAAATTTCTGTAACTAATATTTAAGCTGCCGCTGACATTTTTTTTTTTTTTTTTTTTTTTTTGAGACAGAGTCTCTCTCTGTTGCCCAGGCTGGAGTGCAGTGGTGCAATCTCGGCTCACTGCAACCTCTGCCTCTTGAGTTCAAATGATTCTCCTGCCTCAGTCTCCTGAGTAGCTGGGATTACAGGCGTGCACCACCATGCTCAGCTAATTTTTGTATTTCCAGTAGAGACGGGGTTTCACCATGTTGGTCAGGCTGGTCTAAAACTCCCGACCTCGTGAGCTGCCTGCCTCTGTCTCTCAAAGTGCTGGGACTACAGGCGTGAGCCACCGCGCCCAGCCTAAGCTAACATCTTTAATTGTTGTTGCA
>NW_022293433.1:0-2309 GCF_002776525.5 Piliocolobus tephrosceles | reverse complement strand
TGTGTGTGTCGAGGCCAATGCCATGAACAGTAACAGGAGGAAAGAGAACATTAGGAAAAAATACAAACATTTGCTCAAAGTTGGCTGGAAAGGAGAGAGTATAGTTTGCAGCTTCATGCTGTCCCTGGATATAAGGAATCTTCCCTTGTTCTTCAAGATGGATTTTGTATGCTTGAAAATACAGTCCTTACTTAATCACTTGAAATCAGTTAATTTGGTGTATAAAAATGTACATTATTTCACTAGTTTAATTTGATCTTCTTAGAATGTTGCTGTGTGATCTTCTCAGCCATGGTGTCCACAGTGTTGTAAGCACCCATTAATTGCGTGTAGAGTGCCAAGTCATCCGACCTCATAACACCATGAATAAGGCCCATTTGCAAAGGGATGTTAGCCCCATTGTATACATAAGAAAACCGAAACTCAGACATTGAGGCTTGCAAAGAACACTTGACTCATGGAGAAGGAATTCATATTTTGTTCAAAGGTTTGTGTTCTTCCTACAATCCATGTTGTAATAATAAAAAGTGAGCAGTTTGCCTAAGATGCATAACACTCGATTGTGTCTGTACTGTAAGGTACTTCAGTATTGGCTTAGGACAAAACAGTTCAGTGAAGCAGGATAGCCACTCCAGAAAAGAGCTCAATGAATGACAGCCACTGTTTCCTTTGATCAGTCTTTTTTGACAGTATGTTGGATAAAAGTCGGATAATTCAGGACACCGGCATACAAGGAGCTATATTAGTATGATTTTAAGGGGGATTTAACAGTTGTTTTAAAGCTTTCATAATTAAAAACCTCAAAGTATGATAAGATATCCTGAAATAGAAAATGTATCCTCAACAGATAGCATTTTCAAGCGAAACTTTGACAGAATTTGGGCCATTGATTATTTTAGCAATTCACTGTTGTTTCCAGATATGACTGTCAGCAATGCCCATTAATTTCTTTGCACTCAGCTTTCCGTACTCTCACTGCAAGACAATGATTTTCCTGTTATTTTTGGTACATTGTTCTAAGTGGGATTCATTAATGTAAAGTTACATATAGGGTTCTTGGACCTAAGCATAGCATAACGTTTTATGCTATAGCAGAGCAAACAATTTCCAAGTTACCTCAACAAGGGATGGGTGTCACAACTGTAGGATTTGTCAGAGATCCGCCAATACATTGATCTAATTCTTCGGAAAATTACATTTCATTTATGATTAAAGTGGTATTCATGCGGCTGACTTCTGATTTCATAGATAGTTGATACTGGCTGTTCATAATACACATTGGAAAGGTGTGGGAAATTTATGTGTAGTGTGATTTATCCTTAGATTGTAATTTAAAATAAGACATTGGGCCAGGAGCTCACGACTGTAATTTCAAAATTTTGGGAGGCTGAGTTGGGTAAATCCCTTGATCCCAGGAGTTCAAGCCCAGCCTGGACAACATTGAGAAATCCTAACTCAAACAAAACAAACAAACAAACAGAAATTAGCCTTGGCAGTGGGGTGCACCTGTAGGATCAGCTACTCCGGAGGCTGAGACAGGAGGCTCTGTTGAGCCTGAGAGGTTGGGCTCAGAGTGGGCCTGGATTGTGCCACAGCACTCCAGGCCTGGACGACAGACTGAGACCTAGACTCAAAAAACAGTAAAATAAAATAAAATAAAGCAAAATATTATAAAATAGCATAGAACAGGAAAACAAAGGTGTACCATCTTTGCACGACATTCATTACCACGCTGACAGAGTTTCTTCTTTTTCTTTTCTTTTCTTTTTTTGTTTTTATTATGTGGCACAGTCTCATCTATCAAAACAGCCTGGATTGCTGTGGCATGATCTTGGCTCACTGCCACCTCCAGCTGTAGGGTTCAAGCGAACTCGCCCTCCCAAAGTGGTGAGATTACAGGCATAAGCCACCACGCCCGGCTCAGGCTTTATTTCATATCGCTAAGGAAAAGAATATTATCATTTCCTTATTTACATTTCATGTTGGAATGCTTAAATCGATATCCTTTGTATTTTGAAGTGTGTGACATGGAATGTGATCTGCAAGAGCTGCATCAGTCAAAGACCAGGGATAAATCTGGATTTGGGTGCTGGCGTCAAGGTGAAGATTATACCCAAAGGAGAACACTGTAAAATGCCAGAAGCAGGTATGTTATCCATCAAGATGCAAATTCATGTGCTTTCTCATTTACACAATATTATACTTTTGGTAATAGAAGGATAACATCACTGCTACTTTAAAAACACAGCGCCAATGCAAACTTTCTTTGAAATGCCGTTCAGACCCAAATGCCAGATTGCAAGACTTAA
>NW_022293432.1:0-3592 GCF_002776525.5 Piliocolobus tephrosceles | reverse complement strand
GTGGTTGGTTGCTCTTTGAGCTGGCTTGGCCTTGCCTGGCATGCACACGCCTCAGTGCAACAATTGTCTTACAAATGGAGCCATTTAGAGGAAAGGAGCATCAGGCTCAGGAGCAGGGTGTGCTCTGCCTTTAAGGCTCCAATCAATTCCTCAGGGCTCAGATGGCCCTGCGGGCTTCTTTGTTGCCAAGAAGCAGACCACAGGCCGTCTGAAGGAGGACTTTACATTCAAGTGCAGAAAGCAGCCAGGATTGCAATCCAGTGGTCTAGGCTTTCTGTGGCCCTTTCCAGACTTAGAATTTGGCCTCAGGCAAGACAAGCTCACTCAGAGCAGTACGTGGGTAGCTGGGGCCTGTGCATGACAGGCAAGGCCAAACTGGCTCAAAGAGCAACCTGCCACCTTGGCAAGGGTGTGCGTGCAGCAGTTGGACCAGTCACCAACCTCACCCACTGAAGGAAGCAGGGATGGTCAGATTCCCACAGCCTGAGGGCTTGCCACCTGATGGCTGCTGGAGCAGAGGCCTGAGGAAAAGCAGATGGCACTGAGGCCCTACCTTTAGGATAGAAGAAATGATGTACCCTGAACGGCAGCAAGTGAGGTTGGTGGCTGGTCCACCGGCTCCTGGCACAGCCTTGCAGAATTGGCTCATTGCTCTTTGATCCAGCTTGGCCTTGCCAGGTATGCACAAGCCTCAGTGCAACAACTGTGCTGCAAATGGAGCCAGACAGAGGACATGAGCAGCAGGCTCAGTGGCAGGGTGTATGCTTGCTTTAGGGCTCCAGTCCATGCCTCAGGGCTTGTATGGCACAGCGGGCTTCTTGGTTACCTCCACAAGCCATCTTGAGGAGGACTTTATGTTTTAAAATGCAAATCAAATTAGCATAAAACATTTACAGCCTAGGGAAAGGCTTATGGCATTAGAATCCTTATTTATATGATTATTTTGTGTTTTTTTGAGATATGGTCTTTGTCTCTCATCCAGGCAGAAATGCAGTGTTTTTGTCATAATTCACCACCACCATGAACTCTGAGTCCCATCCATCCTTTTGCCTTGGTCTCCCAACTAGTTGGAGCTACAAGCATAAGGCACCATGCCTGGCTAGTTTTTTAAATGTGTTTTTTCTGTTGTTATTGTTGTTGAGAGTATGGTATCACTATGTTGCTCTGGCTGGTCTCAAATTCCCATTCTCAAGTGATCTTTCTGCCACAGCCTCCTAAAGTGCTGGGATTACAGGCATGAGCCACCATGCCTAGCATAGAGTATTACATTATTTTCAAACTCTTATTCTAAGATCCATTTATTGACTTTGGCCTCAATAACTCAATATAATATCTCTGAAACTTTTTTTTTTTTGACAAATTTTGGGGCATGATTATGAGAGAAGGGGGTTTGAGACTTTCTGATAAGGATTAACTTGGAGCCATTTAAGGAGAAACAAACACAAATTATCAGAAAAATAAAAGAAAGATCAAGTGCAGAAGTTCTGTGGCAAAGACGATAGTAAAGAATATATGATTGTGACTCATGGTGGCTTTTAATTTATTCTTGAATTTCTGAGTAACTTAAGGGTTAATATTTAAAGAATGCATATTATACATAACATTTTATTGCAAGTAAATGTATTTCAAAATTTGTTACTGGTTTTGTGAGATTATTCTCGGCCTCCATTATCAAGCTGTATTACTTTATTAATGTAGTTTGATGATCTTACAACACAGCTGGGAGCTGTATCTTCAGAATATGTCTATTTGACTAAATAAAATCAAGTTATTCAATGGGAGTTATTATCTATGAAAAAAGTACCACAGGAATGTAAAAAACTTGAGGAGGATAAAAATATGTTGGAAGAAGAAATATTAAATCTTAAGAAGCATATGGAAACAACACACTGGGAAAGACAAATTGGTGATGATGTACAAAATTATAAATTGAATCGAGAAGAAAGGGCAATGCAGGCAATAGAAAAATGAGTAGAAATCCCTTTACAGGTTAGTTTGTAAAATCAGGTAAGTTTATTTATAATGTGCTTTCATTTATTTCACTGCAAATTATATTTTGGAGAGATATATATATTTCCTCTGCCTCTCTTATAGCAATTTGCCTTGTAGAATTCTAGCAAAAAGGTGGCATCTGTTTTTACTTTTAAATATTTATATTTTCATCATTATAACAAGATTAATTTTTCAGAGTAATGAGTCTCACTGTGGAGTCATTTGATTGATAAGACCCATTGGCATAAGATTACTTCCTCTGACTATAAAAATCCTGGAAGAAAAACTAGGAAATATTCTTCTGGACATTGCACTTGGCAATGAATTTGTGGGTAAGTACTCAAAAAACAATTGCCAGCAAAATGAAAACTGACAAGTGTGATTTAATTCAACTAAAGAGCTTCTTCTGCACAGCATGAGAGGCTATCAAGGGATCAAACAGAAAGCCTCCAGAATGGAAGAAAATATCCACACACTATGCACCTGTAATCCCAGCTACTTGGGAGGCTGAGGCAGGAAAATCACTGGAACCTGGGAGGCGGAGGTTGTAGTGAGCTGAGATCATGCCACTGTACTCCAGGTCAAGACTGCGTCTCAAAAATAAATAAATAAAATAAAAAAATAAAAACAAATAAATAAAAGCTAGAAGTTCTATGAAAACATTAATGCACATATAATCTTTTTAAAATGTTCATTGTTTCTCTAGAGAGTACAATACCTATTCTACCTTGTTACAGTAACCTATAATTTGTATTATATTGACTATGGTATAAAAACCTTAAAATGTATGTTTCTCTTTCCTCCCTCCTTTACACTATATATGTCATGCATTATAGTCTCAAATATTATGAATTCCATGATGTGAATTTACTCTTTTTAAAAAAAAAAAAGTAGACAATCCATGATCTTTAGAGCAATGTAAAATAATTGGGCTACATATCTTTATATCTTCCCTGGCACTCTTTATTTCTTTGTGTAGTTTCAACTTTCATCTGCTTCCATATTCCTTTTGCCTCAAGAAATCATTTTGACATTTATTTTAGTGCAGACCTGTTAGCAAGGGAATCTTCCAGTGTTAGTCTGAAAATGTCTTCATTTAATTGTTATTTTAGTTATATAGTTAATTAATATAAGATTGGGGACTGACTTTTTTCAGTTATTTAAAAATTTGTATCATTGGTTTCTGACTTGTAGAGTTGCTGACAAGCAGTTCACTGTAATGTTTGTTTCTGTTTATCTCTGTACACAATGTTCCTATTTTTCTGTGACTGAATTCAAGATTTATGCTAATCTTTGGTTTTCAGCAGTTAGACTAGTGTGATTATTCTAGTGTTCTTTAAATTTTGTATTAATCTTTCTTGGAGCTTTTTGAGGTTACTTGGTGTCCTCAGTCATCTTTTTCAAATTTTTCTTCTCTCACACTCTGTTTTTAATCTCCTTCTGGAATTCCAATTCATTGCATTTTAGTTAATTTCATATTAACTAATTCCAGAGAATTCTTGGGCACACTATAGTATTTTATTTGCTTGGTTCATTGGATTATTTTGTTTTTCTCTTTCCTCCCTTTGTGCTGCCATTTGAATAACTTGTGTTGACCTAT
>NW_022293431.1:0-1427 GCF_002776525.5 Piliocolobus tephrosceles | reverse complement strand
GCTAGACATAAAAGTTCTCCAAGTCCCCACTAGACTCAGGAGCCCAGCTGGCTTCATCTAGTGGAGCCCACACCAGGGCTGCAGGCGGAGCTGCCTGCCAGTCCCAGCTGTGTCTGCACTCCTCAGCCCTTGGGCAGTCATGGGACTGGGAGTCAAGGAGCAGGGGGCGGCGCCCATCGGGGAGGCTCTGGGCGCGGGAGCCCACTGAGGAGGGAGGGGCTTGGACATGGCAGGCTGCAGGTTGGGAGCCCTTCCCTGTGGGGGGGCAGGGAGGTGGCTGAGGCCCGGTGAGAATTCAAGCATGGTGCATGCGGGCTGCCAATGCTGGGGGACCCGGCGCAACCTAGGCAAGTGCTGGTCTGGGTGCTAAGCCCCTCACTGCCCTGGGCTGGCAGTGCCGGCGGCCACCACAAGCACAGAGAGGCTCCCACAGTTCAGTGGTGGGCTGAAGGGCTCCTCAAGCGCAGCCAGAGGGGACGCCAAAGGTGAGGAGGCACTGTGAGGACTGCTAACACATTGTCACCTCTCAATAATATTAGTGCTGTATATTTGTTTTGGATGATCTGTGGTGGGGAATAAAGCCAATTTGCATATATCCTGCTACTTTGGAACTTGAAAGTTCCAGTATCTTCATAAAATAAGATAATATAAATGTTTTAAGAAAATTCTCAGGGTACCTTTTAGATAACATTCAGAAGAAATTTAGATTTTTAAGAAATAAAACAGTTTTATTTTTTGTACTATAGAAAATCATTCTCATTTTTTTCTATAGGCACTGAGAAACATTTCATGAGAGCAATTACTTTTGTTTTGAATTTTGAGTTCATGAAACATGTTTTGTCATTTCAGTGGCTAAAACTTACTTGATACAGAACATCCTAATTGATGTGTTACAAAGGACATTTTTTCTTAAATTTAACTCTCATTTTGTGAGTCAAAGATTATAATTCTTGTTTTGATTATGTAGCAACTGAGGCTAAGAAGAGTGGAAGTAATTCACTAAGGTTTCACAGTGAGCAAAAGATATAATCAGGAGCTAAACCCAGGCCAATGTAACTCCCTAACCACTTATTCTCCACTCTAGCAATAGGTGTGTCCAATTTTTAAGAACTGTTTTTAATACGCTGCTTGTCTCTAATATGTGAGGTCTGGTGTGTTAATTACACAGTTTTTCTACTTTTAATAAAATGCATATATGTACATCTATTTATGCATAGTGAAAAGTTGTAAATTCAATTCTAGTTTCAAAACTTCTAACAACATTTTTGCATCCAGATATGTAACTAATTTATATGCTAATCTAAAAGGAATATGACACTCTAAATATTTGGAAAGTCATGGTCACAAATATAAGAAGGCAATTTTGGTGCTTTCAATGAATTCCCAAATCTCCTAGAGTTATGAAAGCATCTTCAAGACATCTCACA
>NW_022293429.1:0-1742 GCF_002776525.5 Piliocolobus tephrosceles | reverse complement strand
TTTTCTCACTAACTTCTCTTGTAACTGTGATAAAATGAGTTAGGGCCGAGTTGCTAATGATTTACGTGTGGACTAAGCTGGTTTGGGGGAGAAAATCTATGGATAATCATTTTCCTTGGTGGTAAGCTTTTAGAGATACCTGAACTGATCATTAGTTTGTTTATTTGTTTGTTTGTTTGTTTTTAGATGGAGTCTCCCTCTGTCACCTAGGCTGGAGAGCAGTGGCACGATCTCAGCTCACTGCATCATCTGCCTCCATGGTTCAAGGCATTCTCATGCCTCAGCCTCCCAGGTAGGTAGGATTACAAGTGCACACCACCACACCCAGCTGATTTTTATATTTTTGGTATAAATAAGCTTTCACCATGTTGGCTAGGCTGGTCTCCAACTCCCGACCTCAGGCGATCCGCCTGCCTAGCCTCCCAAAGTGCTGCAATTACAGGTGTGAGCCACCACACCCCGCCTGGAAGCATCATTTCTAAAACATAATTTCTTTCATTCTTTTTTTTTTGAATTGGAGTTTTGCTCTTATTGCCCAGGCTGGACTGCAATGGTGTAATCTTGCCTCACCGCAACCTTCGCCTCTCAGGTTCAAGTGGTTCTCCTGCCTCAGCCCCTCAAGTAGCTGGAAATTTCAGGCATGTGACATCTGCCCAGCTAATTTTGTGTTTTTAGTAGAGACGAGGTTTCTCCATGTTGGAAAGGCTTGTTTCACGCTCCTGACCTCAGGTGATCAGCCTACCTCGGCCTCCCAAAGTGCTGGGATTACAGGCGTAAGCCACCGTGCCCAGCCTCTAAAATATGTTTCTGAAATGTTTCTATTAAAAACTGTCAAGTGTCAACTATGCTCAAAAAGTCAACAGAAAAACGTGACTGAATATGACTTCACTTTCCTAGGGACCTTTCCTAGGGACACTGTATTCTAGCGCGTTTCCTTCCGAGTCCATTGATTGAAGCATTTGCTCAATCCAAGTTCATTTTGCCCTACTCTGAATAGATTTCACCTCTTTGTCCTTCTACTGTTTTTTCAAATTTAAAATATATATTTTTCATTTAAAATCATTTTGTCATTTTCCAGGGCATATCCCAAGGGGAAGGAGTAGGGGACACTGTCTTTGTGCTTTAATTAAAATCCCAAATTCCTTACCCTAGAATACCTGCCGCCGTATAACCCAGTACTCTCCATTTTCTCTTTCCACCTAGTTGAGATAGGAATCTCCAAAACGTGAATATTACTTTTGTTTGTTTGTTTGCTTGTGACAGGGTCTCACTTTGTCACCCAGGCTGAAGTCCAGTGGTGTGAACATGGCTCACTGCAGCCTCAACCTCCTGGGCTCAAGCAGTCCTCTGATCCTCCCACCTCAGCCTCCTGAGTAGCTGGCATGCCCCCAACCCTGGCTGATTTTTAAAAAGTTTTTGTAGACATGGGGGTCTTCCCATGTTGCCCAGACTGGTTGTGAACTCCCAGGCCCAAGCGATCCTCCCACCTCAGCCTCCCAAAGCATTGACATTGCAGGCATGAGTTACCACGCCCAACTGAATATTCGAAGCAGCACTACACATCAGTAAACATCACTAAATTTAAAATAGTAAAGTGAAAATATTAGTGAGGGAGATGGCCTCCCAAAGTGCTGAGATTACAGGTGTGAGCCACCATGCCTGGCTGAATAATATTTAAAACATCACTAAACATCCCTAAATTTAAAATAGGAAAGTTGAAATATTAGTGGAGGGAGACTATT
>NW_022293428.1:0-1406 GCF_002776525.5 Piliocolobus tephrosceles | reverse complement strand
CTTAGTTATTTCTTGCCTTCTGCTAGCTTTTGAATGTGTTTGCTCTTGCCTCTCTAGTTCTTTTAATTGTGATGTCAGAGTGTCAATTTTAGATCTTTCCTGCTTTCTCTTGTGGGCATTTAGTGCTATAAATTTCCCCCTACACACTGCTTTAAATGTGCCTCAGAGATTCTGGTATGTTGTATCTTGTTCTCATTGGTTTCAAAGAACATCTTTATTTCTGCTTTCATTTCGTTATGTACCCAGTAGTCATTCAGGAGCAGGTTGTTCAGTTTCCATGTAGTTGAGCGGTTTTGATTGAGTTTCTTAGTCCTGAGTTCTAGTTTGATTGCACTGTGGTCTGAGAGACAGTTTGTTATAATTTCTGTTCTTTGACATTTGCTGACGAGTGCTTTACTTCCAATTATGTGGTCAATTTTGGAATAAGTGCGATGTGGTGCTGAGAAGAATGTATATTCTGTTGATTTGGGGTGGAGAGTTCTATAGATGTCTATTAGGTCCGCTTGGTGCAGAGATGAGTTCAATTCCTGGATATCCTTGTTAACTTTCTGTCTCGTTGATCTGTCTAATGTTGACAGTGGAGTGTTGAAGTCTCCCATTATTATTGTATGGGAGTCTAAGTCTCTTTGTAAGTCTCTAAGGACTTGCTTTATGAATCTGGGTGCTCCTGTATTGGGTGCATATATATTTAGGATAGTTAGCTCTTCCTGTTGAATTGATCCCTTTACCATTATGTAATGGCCTTCTTTGTCTCTTTTGATCTTTGATGGTTTAAAGTCTGTTTTATCAGAGACTAGGATTGCAACCCCTGCTTTTTTTTGTTCTCCATTTGCTTGGTAGATCTTCCTCCATCCCTTTATTTTGAGCCTATGTATGTCTCTGCATGTGAGATGGGTCTCCTGAATACAGCAGACTGATGGGTCTTGACTCTTTATCCAGTTTGCCAGTCTGTGTCTTTTAATTGGAGCATTTAGTCCATTTACATTTAAGGTTAATATTGTTATGTGTGAACTTGATCCTGCCATTATGATATTAACTGGTTATTTTGCTCGTTAGTTGATGCAGTTTCTTCCTAGCCTCGATGGTCTTTACATTTTGGCATGTTTTTGCAATGGCTGGTACCGGTTGTTCCTTTCCATGTTTAGGGCTTCCTTCAGGGTCTCTTGTAAGGCAGGCCTGGTGGTGACAAAATCTCTAAGCATTTGCTTATCTGTAAAGAATTTTATTTCTCCTTCACTTATGAAACTTAGTTTGGCTGGATATGAAATTCTGGGTTTAAAATTCTTTTCTTTAAGAACGTTGAATATTGGCCCCCACTCTCTTCTGGCTTGTAGAGTTTCTGCCGAGAGATCTGCTGTCAGTCTGATGGGCTTCCCTTTGTGGGTAACCCGACCTTTCTCTCTGGC